>NW_026260128.1:0-173937 GCF_024291825.1 Alternaria postmessia
CAGTTTAAGAGCTCTAAACTGAACTGACTGATAAGACGAGAGCTCTAAACTGACACTGAACTGACTGCCAAGCAATCAGTCAGTCAGTCAGTCTCATCAGTTTGGATTGATTGTTAGCAACTCTGCCCTTAAGCGCAAGGGATGGAACTGGGCCAAAGAATTCAACAAGTCAAAGGAGGCGAAAGATCTCGCTGCGACAGAGGTAGCATGGGATCTTGGTGTTCTGTGTGATGCGGGCGTCGAAACCACGCAAATTCAATTGCAAATTTTCATTTTGGCGTGCGTAGCCTACCCGGATTGGATTGCCGCCGCTCAGAAAGAGCTTGACGAAGTCGTCGGTACTAATCGTCTTCCTGGATTCGAAGATCTAAGCAACCTACCCTATCTTCAGGCTGTGGTAGAGGAAAACTTCAGATGGCGGCACATCGTGCCAGCTGGGATTCCGCACGCTACGACTCAGGACGACTTTTACAAAGGTTATTTGATACCCAAGGGCTCGGTCGTGGTTCCTGTGTTCGCCGCGATGCGCCAGAACTCTAGCACTTTTGACTCACCAGAAGTGTTCCGGCCTGAACGATGGATCGAAAAGTCCCAGCCCAGCAACTTCGGATACGGCCGAAGAGTTTGCCCTGGACGATTCATTGCACGAAACTCTCTAGCGATAGCGATAGCAAGACTGCTTTGGGCGTTCAACATACGCTCTAAAGATGGCGTAAGGATCAACGTGTCAGAAGAGATGTTTACAACTGGGTTTGTGTCCGGCCCAAAACCTTTCGTTGCAGTCTTTGAGCCGAGGTCAAAGGAGCGCAGAAGCCTCATTGAAAGAGAGTTCGACATGGCCGACAAGGATGTAGCGCACCTTCTAGACGAGGCCAGAGGGAAGCAAATTGCTGCTGGACTGTCGCCTCAAGGGTAGCTTTCTCCAACAAGCATGCCATATGCAACTAATAAAGGCCAACAGCTTCTGTGTGCACGTTGAAAGATGCCGCAAGCCAAGCGCTGTCGGAAACTTTGTTACTAATAACGCCGTGCGATGACCTTTATATAAGCTCAGCTAGGATGCTACAAAAAAGCAACAACAACATACACTCTCTTCTAGCTATTCTGTCTACAATACCCGCAGCCAATTTTTCGACAAACGATAATATTGATGAAGCTTCCAGTTACTTGGCTGTACTAGAGTACATCAATGCCATAACGATAGGTGAGCCGATCGCCAGATACTGAGTATGCATACAACAGCTGCCCGGGAGAGACGTGAATCGGAACGCCACACTCGTCGCGTACAAGATTACCTGCCCCATCTAATGCGAATACCTGCTGCCAATCATACGTGCGAACTATTCTGTTATCATGATGATCGAAGAGAACATTGCCGGATGCATCTTCAGCAAAAGGAAGCTGCCTGTCGTGTACGACGTCGGACGATGTAATTGGAGTCAAGGTCTGGAGAACAGATGGTGATACAAGAGGAGGCTGGGACTGGCTCGTGCGCGTCGAAACTTCCCCCAAAGACCTTGGCGTACCGAGAGATTGCGAAAGCTCGTCATAAGAGACTGATACTTGACGTTGAGCTCCTGTAGTTGAGAAACCGCTCTGCCCGATCGTGCTAGAGCCGAGAGTGACCTGGTACGGGCTACCTGTGTCGTCAGAGTTTGAGCTCGATGCAGGAGTTGACCCATACTGGAGACTGGACGACGATTGAGAAGGGTCAAGCCGCGACGAGGCAGCTATGCTGGCAAAGTGACAGTGATGGTCCACAATATGATCCGCCCAAGAGTCCATGTCGAATTCGGTTTCACAGCAACGATAGCGGTCAGGAGAACCCTGCGTCATAGGCGCGACTTTGAACTCCTTCGCATGGTATTTCTTGGGGTGTGTGCGTATCGGCTTCTTCGACGACGCTCGGAATCCCGACTCAAAGCATGGCTTGCAATGTCTATTGTGCAGGCCCTGCTCCACCTTTATCCTGTTGTTGAATAGCAAGGTCGTACTTGAATGGCCACGGTTGTAGATCATAGACCGCTCGGCGGTTGATGACAAGTTCGCTGCTGGAGAAGACTGGACGTTGAAACTGCTCGACGGAGGTCGCGGTCCGATGGAAGAAGACCCTATCGCTCAATCAGCATAAGCCTCATAGTACGCGATCGGTTGGGCTACCAAATTCGGCGATCCACAGTTGAATAGCACTAAGCGGCACGTCTGCGAGCGACACCACATCAGGGTCATCATCACTGTTGAAAGTACCATAAAGCCGCAACTCGACGTTGTATTTGCGTCGACCGGTAGGAGCTAGTGGTGGGTTCATCTCGAGCTTGATCGGTGTTGATATACGTTGAAGGTGGATAGAATTTACGTTTCTGTAGATCGCAGCGCAGTAGGGACTTGGAAGAAAGTTTCAGAATGGTTGTCGGCTGTAACAGAGCTGAGAGAACGTGCGAACTGGTAGAAGCGTTGCATAGGCTTCATGAGCAATGCCGACAAAGGTAACACGATCTACGAGTGTTGCGTCGTATCTTAGACGGAGGTGACAAGCTTGTGTTGAAGAGAATGAGCTTGACAGCGCAAAAATGAAGTGTTGGTTCGGATGTCATCGTGAATGAGTCGGGACTGTCGCTGGGTTATATGGTTTCTGAGAACACTAGTAAAAGGCACTCACCGAGTTAGACGCAGGTTCAAATCGCAAGCGGAGGCGCAAGCAAATGTCTTGAATTTCGCAAAAAAAAAATATTATTGAAACGAGGAGAAATTGGTAGAGGCATCAGGACGGAAAGTGCGGACAGCATCAGCTGGTTTGTTGGCATGCTGGAGTGTGTGGTGCGTTTGCATTTGTATAGGTCGATGTGAGTCGCAGGTCGCATAGCTTAGGTCTAGCGTACATATCAACGCACTAGTACCTGGGCTGCGGCTCAGCCAAGTCGCTATTCACGGCCTGGCTTATGCACATTCCGGCTTTCAGCCTTGCACATATGCGTCATTGGCCATCGCAGGCGGGTTGAACACTGTGGTTCGAATCTGCTGCCTAGCAAGCGACCTTCCTGAGCGAGAAACGCCTCGTCAAGCTATTGGTTCGTGCACGTTGTAGTGCATAGATCGGCTGAGAAGTGCGCGGTACCGCGACCGGTGAAGTGGGTGGTAATGATGTGGCGGGCGTGAACGTGGGAAGTAAGCAGTGGGACGCCGCGGTGCAGGGCAGCGAATCGAACATCTCTCCGCGTACACAGCATCGCGGCAGCTCCGATGCAGAGCCGGTTAGGGTTAGGTGTTAATGCTACGAGCATGCCACAAACTTTGACACAACCCCCTGTAGACAGACCATGACCGCTCGTCCGTGCTAAAGACTGAAAGTGCGATCACAGGCGGTTTTGTTACCGGACTCCTATTGGTTGGACCATTGCTACCAGCCATGAAACGTTGTGCGCGGGGTAATACCATCTTCAAAGGCCCGCAATTCACCCCTTTGTATATCGCAAGCTTCAGTGCCAACATCGAAATACCATTTTGCTGGACCCCTTGACTGTGTTTCGTGCTTTGCCTTGACATCCGTCATGCAAGGCTATCTGCGCCGGTGCAGATCGAAACATCGTGGCTCAGTCCGATGCTGCCTTCCTCTGTCAGCGCGAATCAAAAGACAACGAGGGTTGTCTGAATTCATGACAGATTCGTGTTGATACCTCGAAGATGATACCGCAATCGTTAAGTTAATACTTGCCGCAAAGCTCCAGTTATCAGTTGGCACTTTGAGATCAACAACCGAGCCAGAGAAAGCAAGCTCGACCCCCAAGACTCAGAGAACAAAAGACGGAGATTTGAATATTAGAGCTTTATTACGTATGTCAGCCAGTATAGAATTAACCTGCTTCACCCAGGTAATCCAAATAACCACCTCATGCCCAGCGATTCGATTAAACATCAGTCTCAGACTTCTCCCTCAATCCCTCATCACTCCCATCCCTCATAACACTCCTACGAATCGCCTCATCCTCCTCACCCCTCGCTCCACCATCCTCCGCATGCACACCCCCATTAGTCTCTTTCTGAAGCGCCAGCTCCGGGTTCGCCGCCTCAAGCTTCTGTCTCACGTCCCCACTCATTTCGTCCAGGCTAGGAACGACCCATTTTGCACTCTCCCACGGCTTCACGCCCATCAGGTACATGGTGTCGATTTCCTCGAGCGTGCGACCCTGGCCTTCGATGACGAAGAAGTACACAATGAGGCCGCCGAGGATGTTAGTTCCGGCGAACACGTAGCCGTAGCGGAAGTCGATGGCGCCGGTGATGAAAGGTGTGAAGAAGGCGAGGAGGAAGTTCCAGAGCCAGTTCGATGCCGTCGATAGAGCCATTGCCTTTGCGCGGTAGCGGCTGGGATATAGTTCTCCGCAGATTGCCCAACTGGGTGGTGGTGTTAGTAGGGTGAAACGGATCGGGAAGCAGGAAGAAGACTTACATCATTGGACCCCATGTTGTTGCGAAACCAAAAATGAAGAAACAGGCAAAGCAAATCATAGCTGTAGCGGCACTCTCGGTGTTCTCAGGGTTATCGCGATCGAGCGCGAAGTGGCCGACAGAGGCGAAGATGAGGAAGCAGATGAACATCCAGACTGAGCCGGCGATGAGCGATTTGCGTCGACCGTAGTGTTCGACGATGTAGAGGCCATAAAAGGTTACGCCAAAGTTGATGCCGTTCTGTGAGATGTTAACACAGTCATGGATCGCCTTCGCAGGGGGAGCTTGCTTACCAAGATCATCTGTGTAACGAACGAGTTCTTGATACCGGTGCCAGCGAAGACGACAGTGCCGTAGTAGAAGCTTTGCAAGGTCAGCGTCTGCTCAACAAGCCTGGAACAATGTCTTACAAGTAGTTTGCGCCTGTCAACTGTTGAAACATTTGCAGTCCCATGCCAATTGCCAACCTGTACGCCATCTTCGGCGCCATCCACATACCCAGCCATTCCTGGATCGGCCCGTTGGTAATCTTGCTTTCGGCTTCAAGCTTGAGCCTCATCTCCTCGAGCTCTAGCTGGATGCTATGATGATTGGTTGGCACGCCGTATACCCGCGACATGGTCGCAGTAGCCTCATCGATCTTACCATTTCGATAATTGAATCGAGGTGTCTCTGAAAAGGCTAATATACCAACGGCAAGGATAGCGGCGGGTACGAAGGACAGACCGAGGGTAATTTGCCACGAGGCCGCCTTACCGGACTGATGGCGTTCGGCAGCGTAGTTGAACACCGCGGCCAGGAAGATACCGAATGTGATGAATAGTTGGTAAGTAGAAATCAGCGCACCGCGAATGTGTCGAGGTGCTGTCTCCGCCTAGATGTTGTCAGCAGTGGCTACGCATCGTCGGGGCATTTTTCTTACCTGGTACATAGGCACGAGTAAACTCAGCGCACCAACACCAAGACCGGCAACAAATCGGCCCATCATAACCTGGTACCACTCATCTGTTGCTGCGATCTGCACAATGATGCCAACGGAAAAGATGCCACACCACCAGATGATACTCATCTTCCTTCCAATCCAGTCCGCAATCGGCGCTGCAATCAATGCGCCGAACAACGTACCGATAGACAGCAAACCGACTATCAATCCGGAGCGTACATTGGAAAAGTATGGCGTGCCATCATCATGTCTCTGACCAAAGCGTCTGAGGAAGTCCACCATGCTAAGAAATCCAGAGATTTGACCGGTATCATAACTAGCAGCGTGAGTAGGAGGAAGGTGGTAGTAGTGGAAGCAACTTACCCAAACACAAATCCACCCATCGATACCAACATGCCCATCCAGAACCCCTTCCATGTCAATCTCGGGAGCGGTGTGTTATCATAGCCCTCATGTTCGCCAACATCAACAGAGCTTCTGCGTCGCCAGTCTTTGATTGGGTTGGTTAGTTTCGACTTGATCTTGTCCATTGTTGCGGCAAACTTTAGTCAATAGTAGGAGGCTCAAGTAACCACTGAAGTGACAGGCATCAAGTCGCATGACTGCCTCACCTTATAAACTCGACGAATCTTCGGCAACGGAATCATAAGGTTCCAGGCTGACTGCATCCCGTTGTACCCCATGGGCACGAGATCGAGCAGAAGCTTACGAGGGACTGGAAGATGCTGGGGAGAACTGTGGGGCGGAAGGTTGCGGATGATAGTAATCCTCGTGGCTCGGTTTACCTGGATATCACGCGACTGATGATGATTCGACAAACCACGCTCAAAGGACAGGGACGCTTCGGATGGGTGTGATCGTGACTGCCGCCAAGCTTCTCCCTACTGGTCAATTGGTATTTTTGAGTCCCGTGTCCCTGGATTTCGGCCTTGTAGTCTCAACATGGAGGCTCTGCCCGAAGCACCTCATGGCGATTGCGCAACCTGATCATCCGAGGTATGTCCGGTCATCGCGATATTCGACGTCATTGTCGGTTTGCTGACAAGCATGGCTGCTGGAAAAGCTTACCTGTGGAAGCATTTGGTTGTTCCAGAAAAGCTTAGTGAGATGCATCCTAGCATTCCGCTGGGTTCCGGTGCGGGTGGCAAAACACCCTCAACCCATTGATCAGTGCTTGTGAGACCAGAACTACGAATCCCATCGAGAAACCATCCGTGCCAAGCAGAACGAGGCCTTATTGGTGTAATCGCTGAGTGGTTGTGGTTCAGTATCCGACGTCCAAGGTTTGGTTCGGTCGGTGTGCTCCATGTCTGGCAAAGCAACTGTTACACCAATTTCATCACCGATAATTATAACAATTTAGTAACTTCTCGTTGCAATGCAGTGGTAGCGTCTGATCACCCTCAGGCTATGGCCATCAGGCTGATCGTGTGGTTACTCTGGAGCTCCCTTGTATCGCGATCCTACGAGGCTCGATTTCTTGATCTTGTATTGTCCAGTGCGACGCTCTATAATGCAGCAACATCAATGCAAACTTCGGCGAGTGTTCTGGAAGCTGTAGAGCTCATTTCGCAAAGAAGTTGTTGTGGTCTACCCAAATCAACCGCAGTACGGACCAGTGTACTCACAGACCTGGCGGACAACACCTTGTAGCTCGTGAGATGTATCGCAGTCATGAGAGGAGTTTCATCTCCCGAGCAAAGTTGCTGAAGCGCAGCTTGAACAAAAAATACAACCCTGCAGGTCTCGGTGGATCAGACGGCCTCATTGGACTCAGAGCCCGATTTGGTTGATGTCTCAAAATCATAGAGGCTAGTCTCTTGGGAAAAGATGGCTCGGAAGCAAGTAGTCGCGAGAGAGACAAAATCAAGTCCTGGGAGAAGTTCCATGATGACAACGGTCGAACCACGCTCAACGCCAACCTTATGTGGACAAAAGACATTGTTCGTTTCACTGTAAAAAGTCGCCCCCAGTCTTAGCAAGAACCTCGTCATAGTAGCTCTGAAATGCCAGCCACCCCTTCTCCGGTGTTCCAACATTCTTGTATGTTTCGGCTGCCTCACTGTCCGGAATGATCTTGGGCTTGTGTCCACTTCCAGCCGAGGCTGCATCGACTAGGAGTTGTGCTTGGCACGTCTTATCGAGGGAGAGGAACCAAAAAGCTGCTTCATCGACGGTTTTGCCTACGGTGAGAATCCCGTGATTTTGGAGGATGGCTGCTTTGCCGTCGCCTTTCGAAGTAGTTAGTAATTGAACGGTATGGTCCTCGAGGGAATGAAGAAGTATCGTACCCAGCGCATCGGCTATCCTCTCGCCTTCTTCGCTAGCCAGCACGACGCCACCGAATTGGTTGTACACGCCATGGCTTTTGTAGAAGCGTATACTGTCCTGTGTTATCATATCCAATTCCCTGCCAAATGCGCTGAAAGCCTTGCCATGCACACTATGCGCATGGCACGCAGCATCTACATCTGGCCGCCGTTTGTGTATAGCGCTGTGAATGGCAAAAGCCGCCGCATTGATCGGCTGATCACCTTCCACCACCTCTCCTTCCTCATTCACCAGTATAAGATCTGACACGCGTATCAGAGAGAAATGCGCAGACAGCGGGTTGAGCCAGAAATGGTCCGTCAGGATAGGGTCGCGCACACTAATATGACCGGCGACCCCTTCGTCGAAGCCACGTGAGGCGAAGATGCGGTAGGCGGCTGCGAGATGCTGTTTTCGGTAGAGACGTTCGTCCTCGAGGCGTGTAAAGGTGGGGTATTTGCGAACTTTGAGGGCTTTACCTGACTTGGTGCGGCCCATTGCTGCTACGGTACGGTTGTCATTACTTTCGGCGTGATCTACACGTATGCCTGTTGCGACAGAAGCTTGCTGATACCTAGACGAGGTCGCGAGCGCACGACTCAACGGTGACTGGAACCATCGAGGGCGGGGTGCGAATGGCCCTGAGACGCGTAAGAGCGATTGAGTTGATAGACGAGCTGGAGACATGGTAAGTGCTGTGGATTAGCAGGCGATGGTAGTGTCGATGGTAGTGAAACAAGGACAGCGGTTTCCCCGCCGGATATAGTGCTAGGTAGCATGCTAGACATGTATGCTGCGCGTGTTACCGAACGCGATTGGTGAGCGTCGTAGAAGAGGAGAAGATAGGCGTCGGAGGTCATGCCGAGGCCTGACGAGTGATGACATAAGCTGGGCTCACCAGCCTTCTTTCGCGTCGCGTCTTTGACAACCTTTACAACTCTCGAGATCGCTCGGTTGCCTGCGTACCTCATTTGATGTCACGCCGCTATTCAGGAACAATATTGGTTCCGTTCCGTACACCTAATGTTTGATCGGTTGCGCATAGTCGAAGAAAGAGTTCTGGACAATCTGTGAGGTGGTCAACGACTAAATCGCTAGGTAACAATTAGCAAGCAGTCTGACATGCACAGATTGCGATGATAGCAATAGGTTCATATATGGGCTCAGGTTTTTCTGCCGAGTATTGACAGCTTCTGGGCTTAGGCCTACTAATCTCGTCTGAGAGAGCGTAGCCTAGAGACGCACATGAATCCCTATACCTATCTCGAACAGCGCATGAGGATTTCCTTCTTATACCACCAGACGACACATACGGCAACATGTAACTCGTGCAGAATCTTGTAGCAAGTCTGACGTGTTGTGCGCTCGCTGTATCTCCTTCACTTAAGTCGCGCCTACTGTCTCCCACTACCACGCCCCGCACCTTCCCTTTTTACGTGCTCACTGACTGCACCACCAATTACTGCCTGGAATTGTCAATGGCGCTCGGACTCACACTCACCCTCGACTGATACCTTGGTAGTATATATTTTCATGCTCCCCACCTTCTTCAAAGCACCTCTCACACCGCTCGCACTTACCTTTTCAACCCTGACAGCAATCCACCTGCCATCGTTGCTAATCAACGGTACACGCTGCAATCGCAAAAATGAAGGGTGCCTTCTTTCTCCTCTCGGCCTTGTTGGCGGCCTTCGCTCTTGCATCCTCGTCACCAGACGCCCAGACAACTTCCAGCCTTGGTGAGTTCACACAACAAGCTCGCGATCGCGTTACTAACAACGGCAAGTGACATCTTCTACCCCGACAATAGACGCTTACGACGCATCGAGAGTCGACAGCGCTCCCTCCCAGGCCAGCGACAGTGGATACCCCAACAAGGACCCGACAGACGATGACCTGATTGCGGAGTTGCATACTATCCCTGGGTCGAATACGACATGGCCAAACATCTCTTACTCGGACATCAGCGCTTCGACTGGTAACGATGTCGAGACTCTTACCAGTCAGAACGGTATGAAGCACCTGAAAGGCTGGTATCGGATCGACATCCGCATGGGCCTCATGGGCACCCACGTTGGAACCTTCGGCGGAGAACGATTGTACAATCGCATCTACGAGGTTCTGAAACGCTGCAAACATGGTAGTAGTTTGGATGATTGCGCCATCCATAATGTCGTTTACAGCAAAGATGGGAAGTATGCCACAGACTCGAAACTCTATATGAATATTCTAGTTTCGACTATCAACACGCGGATAGGAGGCACGCAGCCAGGAGGTCTAGAGGATCTTACAGTAAGTACAAGCATGTCCTGATGGTCTGAGACCAAAGGCTAACATACGAATAGTTTCGCATGATGGCCAGGGCATTCCAGAAGATGACCGAGACTCCGCGTAATTGTTATAAAGCTGATTTCGACGAAGGTCAAGGTGGTGGCAGAGGTCTCTGGTTCTGCAACGTCGCAAGCCAAGTTATGATCGCTTACCCCATCAACGGAGGCCCGATGCAGTCACTACTGAAGCTAACGCTCGAGTGGGATCGCCCAACAGACCAGGGCAAATACAAATGCGACGAGATCACGCAGTCGAACACCATCAGGGATTGGGTGAGCAGACCCTTTCTCAATGACTACTATCTCTTGGGTGGCAAGAGACAGGATGCGTTTAAGAAAGAGATCGCCAAGCTCCACAACTGGAACGCAGACAAGATTGCTCCGTACACTTCCTGCCTCTGGAATCACTGCTTCAACACTCGTACAGAGCTTAATGAACCACGCCATGCGTGGATTGAGGTTGACGACTGTGAACCCGATTGGAACCCCATCGGATGCGACCCTGGCGCTGAAACAAGGAATCGGAAGTCGTTGAACTGTCCGCCTGAGTATCGGGGTACTCGCAGTTATACGTATGGTAAGGTCAATCAGCGGGATGACGGAGATTACTCCCACTGGAGTTGATGGCAAGATTTTGCTTCTATCGATCGATTGATTAGTCAGATAGCGTTAATGCTGATGAAAGCATTTTCTTTAAGCTTTCTCATGTTTGGTTGCTTCGAGCTAGGAACATGTTTGTAGTACTACCTAGCTCCATGGTCTTTCCCAATACTGCTTAATCTAACCTGAACCTCCATGGTTTTACTCACCAGTGCTAGTGAAGCTTCAAGTCAACCTTCAGTGCGAGGGTCATCTGGGTCAACACCATGAACTCTGATAGCTGTAGCTGGCGCATAAGATTCCCTAATTTTCTTCCTCTTAAATATGTTCTCACTGCCTTCAAGAAAACCTCCGAAACTCAAATCAGCACGAGGCCTGGTATAAATTTCCATGCTTGCATCGTTTGGCTATTCTTCTTTCCAGATTTGTGCAGCTCTTGGTATAACCCTCTCAGATAACCCTCATAGTTCCTGAATCTTGACACATCCTCCAGAGATTTCGGGTAATGTACACGATGGCGCTCCAAGATACCAACTCGCTCATACCTGTCCTCATTGACTTTGTGGATAACGAGTGACGCAGCAAGTGATGCTTCTGGGCCACTACGGGTCTCGCTTATGGTTGCATCATTACACTCGATATTGAAATCTCCGATACAAAGGAACTCATATTGCCTAAATTGTGTACCATGTCCACGGATATGTAATGGCGTAGCTCGCACGGTAAGGTCGCAGTCCGGGATGAAGATCGCGGTATCTCCCATGAACTCAACTTTTATGGGTCGGCGAGGACTGGCCTCGTCTTTGGATAGATCTAACCAGAATGTGAGATTCGCAGCTATGACGTTGATTTCCAGTAAGCCGCTCGCCACCTCGCCGAATGGATTGATCTTCGAAAGCGGATCGCAAAGCGCGCGGACGATTGAAAATTCTGGATGATACGACGTCATCTTGTAGTATTTGATCTTTCCTTCAATTGATGCCCAAGACCAACTGGGGGCTCTGTACTGTGGCGTATGCTGCCCGGATTGATCTACACGCCATAGCAAATCGCCAGGCAAGGCGCTCTCCCAAAGCCCTGATAAGTATCTACCACCTAGGAGACTTTCGAATTGGCTCGCTACGCCGGCTATAGCTGGTAGACGATCTCGTCGTTCCGTCAGATCCATGCCGGTATAGTCGCTGATAATGTATCTCCATCTCCTGATGACTTCATCGTTGAGCTTCCGGGGAAAGACGTATTCGAGTCTGGAGTCAAAACGAAGTCGGGGAAGACCTGAACCAGGTTCGTTGATAGGTTCATCAGTCTTGCGTTTAGGTCTAAATTGCAACAGGCGCGTCCAGTTCCAGCCCTTTTGGTAGTACTCTAAACTTGACCGGAGAGCAGAGGTAACTGCATTAGAGGTGTTGCGGAAATTATGGCGGTGCATCCATTCTCTCAGCGTCATCCGTGGTTCTACATACGGATCAAGATTACTAGCGTCAACGACACCTTTGAACCATAGGGACCATGCTGGTGGTATAACGAGGGTACCACGACCATCTTTGTCATCGCAAGGATCCAGATGTGCTGTACTCCACAAACTGAAACTAGACATACCAACGATGCGAGCATTATAGTCATCGATGGATACACCACGGCGGAAGACTTCCATGTACTTTTGCTTGTGGTGTATCGGCGGATTGAAACAAGAACATTGACAGCTACTTGACTCTCGACATTCCCAGACAAGCTCTTTCTCGCAATAGTGGAGAACCCTGGGCGAGAGCAATCGTTCTTGACAGACCCATCCACGTTTTAGCAGGGGTGTCATCGCGCGCTCTTCGCCAATATGCGCTATCTTTTCCCGGACATAGAGATCTGTTTCCATCGCGACAGCACTATGTTGCTTCGACGATGAAATTTGGTAGTCTTGGTGATGGAGCGACCCTGTTGAGTAGCAACCGTGCATGCTGCTTTCCGAATGAGTAGCAGCAATAGTGATGTATGAGTTGGTGTAGACTGAACTCATTTTCGCTATCTCATGCAACTTGTCATCTTCGTCGTCCTGGATGATGCACAAAGAGTCGATCCAAAGATACCGGAGACCCAGATCTTGCGCGATAGTGATTGCGTCTATAAACGTTTTTGGAAATACGTCCCATCCTATGCCTTTGGTGTGCGAAACATAGTTGGACTTTACTGTTGTCAAAGCTGCAGGTTTACTCCAGCGGTGACTTAGACATGCATATCGTGCATCCAAACCTTGCGTTCTGATCAATTTGATATTCATCATGTCATCCGCGCCCGATCTTAGATCGAGTACCCGATTTGGAAGTTCTGGGATGCTTTCTTGACCGCAAGAAGCGTGTGAGTCAACACATTCCTGCAAACGTTGCTTCGCCCATCCGATTGAAGCCGGCGCTCGGGTATCTCCGGGGACAATAGGCAGCATCCGCGCCCCTTGTAGAATGCTGGTCTTGCCCTTCGTGTTGAAGAATTTCAGACGAATTCTGAGAGCACCGTCACTGAAAACCTCCATCTCTACCGCTCCGCCACCATCGACATCACCACCCCAGACGTAGATGCGATCATTGTCTTGAGAAACTTCAAGTTTCGCCTCAAAGTGCTGGAATCCTTCCAACAGAATTGAACAGATGACGCATCCACCGTTTGCCGATTGGATTAATGCCTGCTGACTGCAGTCAAACGCGAGACGAAACTGGCGCGCGCTGCGCTGGAAGTCGTTGCAAAGGCGACATTTAGGCATGACTGGATCGAGAGGTGATGTGTTGCGTAATGCGCAGAGAGTTCGTGCTATAGAGCATACTCAGGTATTACAGGGCGTACGGTCAGCCATCTGGAAGGTCCGTGGCAACTCGTTGCCTCGGCTCGTGGGATCCTGCACTGCGTGCGGCCTCAACCGTATTGGTGCACGTGGCCATGGAAAATCTCCAAATAACTAGGTACAATCTCAAGGAACACAAGGTGCAGATCGTGACTAATTAGTATCGCGACATCTTGCTGAGAGGCTGTACAGCAAAAGATTGTGAGATGACTACGACAGCGATGACCAGAAGGTACTGTGATAGCGAGTTCACTTAGGGAGGACAACTCCGCTCTCCACCTACCGCACAGACCCTCATGCAGGGTCGTGTTTCATGTTCCGCTCCGCACACCCTGGACCCTGAACCGAAGCGTTGCCAAGATATGTAAGGCGTTGCTGAGACTTTACTGTGACTTGGGTTCCTACTTGGCCAAATGTCAGAAGTCTGTGGCGACGCGGCTAAAACGTTCAAGACGGGTACCGCGGATGCGGCGTTAATGGGTTCCAGGAAGCGGTTGTATTGGAAGCTGGAAGTGGCCGATACCTTGCTTCGCAAAGGATCGCTCGGCACGTCAACCGGTGAACGAATACTTGTAACCCGGGTCGAGAGTTAGCTATCGAAGAACAATTGTTAGCAATGTATATTTGAGAGGAAACGGTTACTGATCAAATAGTAATTTATTGAAATCTTGCGACTTTTGTATCATCTTCGGTTGACTCATTCGTCCATCCATACATCAATACCGTTGTGTGTACCCAAGAACTCCTCATCTTCCGGTCCGCACAGTACGCGGGATCCTGCCGATGTTCGCTGAAAGAAAAATAAATCGTGCTGAACAGAACTGACAAGATTGCTGATTATAGCCTCATCCCCATGGCGCGTGAAAGGCCTCGTCCTGGGCTAGCTGAAATGTCTGCAAAGTCGGGTATCTTGCTCAAACTTCGGTGATGGCGACAAGAGTCATCTTGGGCGCATCCTCCTCCTCGACAACCTCGTCGCGCTTGGTCTTCTTCTCAGCAGGTGGGGTGCCAGCGGCGGCCGAGTCCTTGGGAACGTTGACACCAGGGTTGACGAGCAGACCAACACCGGCGTTCTCGGTGCCCATCTCAACCTTGGGCATATCCTTCTGGGCCTCCTTTGCGTAACCGAGCGCAGCATTGAAGCCAGCGAGGTCGCGCTTGATCCACTGCATAGCCTCCTCGACAGCGGCCATCTTAGGCTCAACAGGGGCGGGGTTGCGCTTGCCGAGGATGTCGCTGATGGCGCGGCGAAGGATAGAGCGTTTTCCTGCTTCGCCTTCAGCTGGTTGTTCTTCTTGAGGTTGAGCAGCCTCGCCTTCAGCTGCAGGAGCTTCGGCGGCAGGCGCTGGTGTTTCTTGCTGACCTTGTGCTGCTGCGCCCTCTCCACCGGCGTTGGCTGCTGCTCCCGATGCGAGCGTAGCCATCAACTGTGATGCTGATTCTGTTGATCCGAGTGAGATCTCTCCATCACCGACTACCAGGGCAGGCGAGTAGGCTCCCAAGTTGATGTTAAGCGGGACGGCAGCGACAGTGGCGACGAGCGCAATGAGGACGTGTTGAGGAAGCATGTTGTCGGTTTAGTTTTGTTGATATCTTTCGATTAAGTGATATGGGTAGTAGTGAAGGATTGGGGTTTGATGAATGATTAGATGATTCAATAAATGTACTAAGTGATAGAAGTCGCCCGGCGACGGAGATTGAAAGATGGTTGGGTAGTGAATTGAAGTGAGTGACCGGACTGCAGGATAGAAGAAGTGGGTTTACTGTCCTCTTATACGCAACCTGTTGTGTCTCGATAGTCACGATATTGCGGGTTCATCGTGGTTGTCCGCCAAGATGAGTTAGCCATATCGGCATAGGTGTGAAACTTTCCTGAAGCCGCGCCAAGTGGCGGCAAGCATAGCATGGCAACGCTTTGCCTTTGGAAGTATGTGCCAAGCTTCTCCCGCTGTTTGACATTGGCTCGAAACTTTTGTGATGCGGAGCCAAGGTCGAATAAGCCTGGAGAGCAATGCTAGTTGCCGGGGCTAATGCATGGTTCTGGTGCTGCAAGTGGATCGGTGACCGCGGTCTCGAGCGTTACGAAGCTTGTTATTAGTCGAGACCTGCAGCTGGCCCCAGAGGAGTTCCTGCCCAGGCTATTCTGCTGCCTGGTAAAAAATTTGATCTGCTTGCGCGTTGAGAAAGAGATCTGCCTGGGGCATGGAGGGTGGACTTCCATTTTGGGTGAAAGATGCACATATCACATCATGGCCGATACGGATCTCCGATGACACTCTTCCTTGCGCTGACGCATACCGTAAGCCATATCTCGATCTTCTGGCTCTTGGAACATAGCCAAGCTCAAATCTAAAGCCTCCTGACAGCTGTAGAAGGGGACTGGGTAATGCTTAGGACACCAAGCCCGTAGCATTCCCGTTAGGCACGCCTGCCAAGTATCGATATTATACAGGAGGTGACAAGAGGTCGGTTCAAGGGATCGTCTACCTAGATGAGCATCGATCGCCGGATTCTCAGGCACGCGGGCGTAAGATGCGACCCTTTGGCGGCCCTCCTCCACAGCGTTCGTCTGGGGCAAAGGGGCCAGACTGACAGGCCTCGGCCATGAGCTTCGAAGGGGGTAAGCCTTGATGGTAACACTTGGCGTCTTGAACAAGTGGAGCGGTAAATAGTTCAGCGGAGTAAAGAACCGGGGTCACGGCTCGAAAGATGCGATGTGAGGTTTGAGACGTGGTCTGTTTTTAGGCTACTTTTCCAGATTGGTGAAGCGCGCTACCCCGTGGCTGGAACTCCTACCGAGGTGCGACACATGGAGGTCTTGGCTACGGGGATTTTGATGGATTCTTGTCTTCTCCAGACGCGCGCAGGAAGCACAGCATGAGCCTTGGAGTGGTGCTTGTCGTAATGTGATGAACGATGCGCGTGTGCAGCTGACGCGTGCTTGCTTGGGCGGGATTGTGCTCACCCCGCAACCTCGATGCATCGATGTGAGTAGATTGGTCGTTGATGCAATGGTATGCGCAGCTTGACCTTCTGCGCAGTACGAAAGAGGGAGTTCATCGTTCACCGTGAGGGATTGGCGAGTAGGTAGAAAGACACAGGGGTGCCAGAAGGTTTCTGCTGGTCGGTGGTTTTGGCTCCGCTCCGCTCTTTTCTTAGGCACGCGACGCGTTCGTAGCTCCAACGCCCACAGCCCCTCAAGACGATAACTCTATGCCCACGATCGCGTCCACAATGAGTCAAGTTGCATTTCGATCTTCTACCCGTTCATGGGCGCTACACCGGCGCATCTAATGACGACCTCGCTCACGCAGTACGCGCACAAGAAAAGCCGTTGGTCGCCCAGCTGTACCAAGGCCGTTACACCATGTGGGCGGTAGCTTTCCACGCGCGTTGGCGATGCAGATCGGCCACCTAGCAGTCTGGCTAGCAATCAGGCTACCCGTTTCCAAGCTGTCGCTAGGCTTGGTATCAGCGGGTCAAGCTTTGGGAGTCCTGAGACGAAGGTCGAGTTTTTGGCGCGGCAGCTACTGTCGCTGTGAACTCTCCGACTACGCACCACAGGTGCACACGCCTGTACTCTCATGTCATCAGCACGCACCCCAACAGACTAGCTCTTGTCGAGCCTGAACTAGAAGCGAGCGCGTGGTCAAGAATTTGCGTTCGACGCAATTTTGAAAGCTTGCGCTCATACATCGTCACACCATACTTCTACGTTGGTCTCACGATAGGCCATATCGGGGTTTATCTCATTCTGTCTACAACGTCCTTGATTGACAACATCACTGTATGTTGGGCTATCCTACCACGGCTAGGCCTTTCGTCACTATACCCTGGTGTGGGTAGTCATTGGTGGGACCGACATCTCGGCCAACCACGTTGATCGGCTCAGCTCCCACGCCCCGCACCGAGCAGAGATTTTGCCGACCACGACTTTGCCAATTGCACGAGCATGAAGTCAGATTCCTACTCTTGAGTAGGCTGTTATCATTAGTTTAATTTTGGTATGAATATTTTCGAACCAAATCCAACCTCTTCCATCAAACAGGGCTCGTTGGTGTAGTTGGTTATCACGTCAGTCTAACAGAGCGCTTCACAGCACTCCTTAGTACACTGAAGGTCCGGAGTTCAAACCTCCGATGAGTCATTCATCGGCGTTCGTAAGAGCGCATCCCTCCTTTTTTGTTAATTCCTGCGCCCATGGGCTGCTTGGGCCTGAGGCCCAGAGACCTTTCTTTGCTGTGATGGCTGACGTTCGAACGTTCATGATTTGCGTCGATCGAGTGCAAGATTTCGCCCCCCAAAACACCACCACGCACCTACAAAGCTTGTGGGATGTCTGTAGCTACTTCCTGTGGGACATCAATGTATCTCTCATGTATATCTGCTTCTAGTCGAGATCGACTGAACATCTTCGTATTCTAGTCTAATGATCAATGTTTACGACTGAGATTCTTCAAGTTCACCAATAACACAGCGAATACCCTGCTTGAAGTGCTCAAAGAGTGTTTCGCAACAGAAACAGAGGCTCCCGAGTTGAATATCTACTTCTATGACTAGTGGACACAATATTTCCATGAATAGTTTATAGGTTTTGCAGCGGCAGCAAAACAACAGCACATCCATAGATTGTAAGGAAGTTGACAAAAGGCAATGGCATGGTTTATTAGCATCGCTGAGGCAATTAATGACATACAATGCTAGTCGAGGAAGAATGCAGTCACTGCGCGGTCGAAAGAAAAGAGTCGTACCATGTTTGCAGGATGTTGATGATGCGACCTGGTTACACGACATATGGGATATGTACGCCCTTCCCACTTAGGTAAGGTCGCAAAGCCTGACAGACAGTGCCGGCGATTCGGATTACTCTTTAGAGCAAAATGTGAAAGATGGCATGGTTGAAACCCTCAATGGACAAGGCACCCAGTCTCAGTCTATTGTGTACGAGAGTTCCATACTTATCAGTATACATAATCTACTCAAGCACGGTACCCAAGGACAGCCAAACCAGCCATCGCAAGACAGAAGGGGAGGGAATCCTATGGCTACGAGCGCATATTGCAGACGCGTATCACGGCTCTTACATAGCCGTGATGCGCGTATATCTGCAGTCAAGCGGCGCAGACATGCGCGTGGCCTATGCATTCACAATCAAGGCAAACACCCCACCTCTGCAGAGCCCACCTGTTCTCCAAACGATACTATAGGACTCTTGTGTCATCTTCCTCATCGTATCAGTCCTTCCATTCCGGATCTACTCATCGCACACGTGTACCCCTCACAAGGTCGACCCAACATGGCCACGCTTGCCAACTTAAAGCACACCCTAGTGCAAGCCGCCACAACAGACACCGCAATTCTGTCTCCTGGCAGAATTCCCCTAACCGACGCCCAGTATGCTGCTGGTTTCTCCGCTTTTACAGAAGGCCCTAGCTGGTCAAGCTACTGCGACTTCATCATCCCCGAGTTATTGTACCTGCTCGCTCCTCTCGAAAAGTCGAACGCATCTATATCAGTGTTGGAGATTGGACCGGGACCAAAGAGTGTGCTTGGTGACCTGCCAGAGAGCCTACGAGCCAGAATCCGACGATACACTGCTTTCGAGCCGAATGCTCTGTTCGCTGGGAAGCTAGAAGAATGGTTGAAAGGAAATGAAGAGATGGGTAAGAACTTGGGTTCGCCGTTTGCAGGCCACAAGGGTGATATTATTATCCATCAGGCTCCTTTCAATGTCGATAACGATGCTGCCATTGAAGGTAGCAGTGTCGAGAAGTACGATATTATCTTATTTTGCCATAGCATGTATGGTATGAAGCCGCAGCACAAGTTCATCGAGCAAGCCATCAAAATGCTCGTTGACGGTGGAATTGTTGCAGTTTTCCACCGTGAGGAGGGTTTACACATCGATGGCTTGGCATGCCATCATTCGGCTTCTTACCCCACTGGAGTGATCGGGGTACAAGACAATGACCATGCGTTGGACTGCTTCGCGTCCTTCGTTGCTGGTTTCACCATACACGATGTCGACCAAAACAAAGCTGTTCAAGCGATATGGCGAAAGCTATGCCGTGCTCTAGCCCGTCGCGAAGATGCTTATCCGAACATCCTCCTGTTCAGTGCGCCTGAGGTTATGGTGGCTTTCAATCAGCACGCAAACACAGTACCGGAGCTAACAATAGATGTACTTCCGGTACTAGAGCACAAGACAATCAAGAATAAAGAAGCTCGTTCGCAGCGCTCGGCTACCATTGTGAGACCGGCATACGTCAACGACGTGCAGACTTGCGTCTGGTGGGCACTGGAGCATGGACTGGGTTTGACCATCGTCGGTGGAGGGCACAGCGCGCACTGTCTCAGGTCCAACGTTGTAGCCATTGACATGAGTGCATTCGACTGCGTAAGTGTTCTCGCTAGAGAAGATAGAGAAGAAGGGTTAGGTAATGACTCCAGTTCATTGGTGGTGGTTGGCGCCGGATGCAAGGCAGACAAGATCATCAACTACATGCAGAGCGAAGGACTTACCATACCCTTGGGATCTCGTCCAAGTGTTGGAGCTGGACTATGGTTACAAGGTGGTATCGGACATCTTACCAGACTTTATGGACTTACCTGCGATAGCATTGTTGGCGCCGTGATGATCAGCGTTGCTTCTGGGGAGATCATTCATGTCGGATGTGTACCCAGAAAGCATATTCCGGCAGCGTCCAGTCGTCCCGAGAACGAAGCCGACATCTTGTGGGCGCTGAAAGGTGCCGGAACGAATTTCGGTGTCGTGGTCAGTGTCACCTTCAAGGCTTATCCCGCTCCCACCTACGTCGTACGAAACTGGGTCCTCCCATTGACCAATCACGCCGATGCCAAACGAAGACTCAAAGAATTCGAAGAGAAGGTCGCAAATGCGCACGACAATACTTACTCAGCCGACGCATACCTGTACTGGGAAAATGGAAGATTAAACCTTGGTATCACCACATTCGACACCACCGCATCATATATGAACATGAGACCCAGGCTCAAGGGCAATATATGGGGAACGGAGAATGATTTCAAAACCATGGACGGCTTTGAAGTATTCGAAGCTGAGATGTACATGTCCGCAATGCACGGTGGCCACGGTGGTGGGAAGACGTCGTCTTTCAAGCGTTGTGTGTTCCTCAAGGGTATTGGAGGACCGAGGATGGCTCATCGCTTAATCACAGCAGTCGAATCTCGTCCATCGTCGCTCTGCTATCTTCATCTACTGCATGGCGGAGGCAGAGCTGGCGAGGTTACACCAGATACGACTGCTTTCGGTTGCCGAGAATGGGACTTCGCTTGCGTCATCACCGGGGTGTGGCCTCGGGATGAAGATGGTACAAAGGTTGCTCAAGCTTCTGTACAATGGGTGTATGAGGTCGTCGAGAGCTTGCTACCGTTGAGCAACGGCATCTATGGAGCTGATCTTGGCCCAGACCCTCGAGATGCAGTGCTGGCGCAGAGAGCTTTCGGACCGAATGCTGTGCGTCTTGGTCGTCTCAAACGCGTGATGGACCCACACCACGTTTTGGCATGGACTTGTCCGCTGCCGAAACCGCCATTGCCAAAGTTGATCATTCTTGTTACTGGCGAACATGGTGCTGGCAAAGACTATTGTGCTAGCGTATGGTGTTCTTCCTTCTCGGATATGCAAGAGAACGAATCTACCTCGACACACTGTACTCACGCGCGAGTTGTACGCATTAGTGATGTTACGAAACGCGAATACGCTACGTACACGCATGCTGATTTCAGGCGCCTTGTGGAAGATCGTGAGTATAAAGAAGAGCATCGCGAAAAACTGACGGCCTTCTACAAGGAGCAGGTGCGACGACGACCAAGATTGCCCGAGGAGCACTTCCTGAAACTCGTGCATGATGCCGCAGCTGCGGACGTTGATGTTTTGTTCATCACAGGGATGAGAGACGACGCACCTGTCGCATTCTTTTCTCATCTGGTACCGGAGAGCAGAGTCGTTGATGTCCACGTTCAGACCAGCGAGAGCTCAAGGGTCGCCCGTGGCGTGGTTGGCGACAACAAGGCAAACGGGACAGCCCTGTCATATCGTCTGAACCTTATCTTCGAGAACAACTTACCAGGGCCAAGAGCTGCGCATGAATTTGCTCAGAGTGGCTTACACCATTTTGTCCACAACGACATAGAGCGACTGGCCGACATGGTACGCGCAGTCCCCAATTTTCCCAAGCCAGACATCCAATTCCGTCACGTCCTTGGTATCTCGCAGCAGCCAGGCGGCCTCACTCTTTGCGCATCACTACTAGAGAGTCATTTGACTGAGACCTGGGCCAAGATCGACGCAATCGTGTGTTGCGAAGTGGGCGGTCTTGTCTTTGCGCCGGCATTGGCCTCGCTGGTTGGAGTGCCCCCCGTACCGATCCGCGAAGCTGGCAAGCTTCCCCCGCCGACGATCTCCGTCGCTAAGGATACGTCGTACATCTCTTCTTTGACTCGCAGTCAAACCAATGTCGGAAAGCGCATCGAGATAGAGCGAGGCGCAATCGTTGGCTGCGAGTCAGCCGTCGTGGTGGACGATGTGCTGTCGACAGGTGAGACGCTTTGCGCGGTGCTACGTCTGTTGAAGGAGGCTGACGTTGGGAAAATCATGGTGATGGTCGTCGCCGAATTTCCACTCCATCGTGGGCGAAAACTGCTACAGGAGCGTGGATTCGGTATGGTCAGTGTGCAGAGCTTGCTTGTGTTTGGTGGTCAATAGGGTGCGATGGGACGGCCATCGAGAGTAGCCTGCTGAGTAAGCATAGCGCGTTCCCCCACGAGGCGCGTCGCGTGTTCTTTGACAAGCTCTATAACAGGCGGACATACTACGCTTCTGCGGGGTAAAACCTCATTGCGCATACGCGACGTGCGCCTGTCTGGTTTCCTCCACTGTCGAGGACAATCAACACCACTCCTCTCCTCCTTAGACCGTTGCTCGGTTCGAAGCCTAATATTTCCCCTAGTCTACCACATCGTGGGTGCAGAGCTGATCGCTTACCTTCACATCATCGCGATCATCTCGCCATCAGAAAATCTTACAAATATCTTGTATAGGAAGAAAGGGCTTACAACGCCATGCTGGCGGGTGACAAAGAAACCGAGAGTGCTAGAGTGATCGGCAAAGTCATGACAATGAACTAGTATAATGAGTACGGAGAACATCTGTCACTTCTACGCGCTTGACACACTACCCTTCGATCCAACACGCCAGGAAGAATAGATAGCTAATTAAGACAATTTAGCATTATAAGGTATCTACGAGAAGAGAATCTAACCGGACTGTACATCCAGGAATGACGCGCCATAACTACAAGATCTCTTCACTCATTCGTGTTCCTTCTCACCAACTCATTCTCCAATTCTTCCCTTTCCTCTAAAATTGGGCGTGCAAAGTCAGTACATGTTTCAAATGCAGTTCGTACAGGAACACTCACCGATTGTTAAATCGCTCTTCGCCTTGCCAATCTTGACACCCAAGAACATGATAATTACACCCGCTCCAGCAAGCGCAGTAGCGAGCCAAAAAGCAACTTTGTAGCTTCCTCTTTGGCCTCTCTCTTCCGTTTCACTCACTGCTAGATCGGCAAAGGAGAGGAATACAGCGATACCCAGGAACAACAGCGAGTTCATGAATGAGCCCGCCAGTCCCTGACGCGCTTTCGGTAATGAAGTCGTGATGAAGATGTTGCTGACGTTGTAGGTGATGTCAATACCGAGCGTAGCGCAGATCATAGCCGGAAAGATATAGGCCCAGTAGTTGAAGTGTACGGGTAAGATGGCGAAAAGAAGTGTCGAGAGGATGTATGCTACACCGCTGATCAGGAGCAGGATGCGACCTGGTAAGAGATGCAGAACCAATCCGCCGATAGTGGCCAGGATGAGTCCACCGACGCACATGGGCGTGAACCAAGCGGCAGTGAGCAGTGGACTGGCGCCTACAACTTGTTCGATGTAAAAGCTGGCGTAGAAGATGAAGATACCAAAGGTGCCGTACTGGAAGAACAGCGCGAGTGCGAGCGGCTTCATACCCTTGACGCGGAACAAGTCGGGGGGTAAGAGAGGTTGTTCAGCGACCCAACCTTCGATGTAAACGAATGCGCCCAGGAAGATCCAGCCGATAACGAAGGTGACGGGGATGTATGGTGTCGCCCAGCCTTGAGGAGCATGACTTCCGTCCGTAAGCGCAAATACCACCAGCACCAATCCCGGCACCACAGTCGCTGTCCCCCACCAATCCATCTTTACCCCCTTGCCCTCTTGTTTCGCCTTCTCCTTCTCCTCTTTCGGATTTGGTATACATAGATACGACGCAACGGCTACGATAGCGAGGATGATGGATCCAATCCAGAAGAACCAGCCCCATGTTGCGAACTGCGCCGCAACACCCGCAAAGAATATGCCAGTGAAAAAGCCCACGGGAGCAAAAGCACCGTACAAGCTGAAGACGAGATTCTTCCTAGGTCCGGGCCGGTAGATGGAACCCAACAACATAATTCCACTCGGCAAGAACGCCGCAGGCCCAAAGCCTTGCAACGCCCGACAAACGATTAACATGACATAGTTCTGGCTGAACCCCGCTATAATGCTCCAAATGAGGAACCAAGCTAGCCCACTGCAAAACACAAGGTAGCCCCCAAACATATCAGCCAGGCGACCGAACGGTAGCAGGAACGCGCCTGTTACTAATGAGAACACGGAGGCTGGCCATGTCTGTGCGTTGGACGGGATGTGAAGAGCCTCGGTGAGGTCTGGGAGGAGGATGTTGAAGCCTGAGATCATGTATTCCGCCACGAACATGGAGCCGAGCAGGGCGAAGCAGAAACCTAGCTCGTGGGGCAGCGAACGGAATGCTGAAGGGCGTTCGCGGCCGAGGCGTTCGATGTCGGAGGGGGTGTAGGAACCGCGAGGGAAGTTTCCTTCTTCGATCTTGCCTGGTGGTGAAGATGCGTTGGGAGTCATGTCGCTTGGGGTTTGATTCGGAGGCTCCATCATGGTGTTGCTCGGGGTAGTATCGTTCATGTTGGTGTTCTCCATGATGGGCTGTCTGGTGTTGGATATTGCAGTCGTTATCGTAGAGCCATCAAAGGAGTATGTGGCAAGTGGGAGCTTGTTTGATTAAACCGTGCTTGCGTCAAAGTATGCTACAAAAGAGGACTCGGGATAATTCGAGGCGATGAATAAAATTACTGAGGCGACCTAATATCTTCACTTCCTTTCTTCTTTCTATAAACTCCTCTCGGACTCCGCAATGTCCGCGGTCATTGTTGTTATGTGTAATGGAAGACATTTATTCGGGTACTGAGCCTCAGAGACAGACTCGCAAAGGCGACTCTTAGCGGTGACTGTGACGTTTGAGCATAAAGCCGTCACGATGTGGACCATCAATGCAGAGATTGAGTCTTGGCTTCTTCGTTGAGCCTAGCGTGATATCTCAGGGTCTGGGCTGAACGGCAGGTCAAGCGAACCAGGTGCGCAACTCTCGCCTCAATCCCGTCTTTGTCATCATCGGAAGACATGCGATTTGCTTGCTTCATCCTCGGTCTGCGCACCCGGTCAACATCGCTCTCTGTAGCTGCGCTGCAACGCGTGTGACGAAATCCTGCGTCCACATCAGTCTTGATCACGTTAGTAATGCATTGATCCCAACGCTCCAACCGCCACAACCACCGTGAAAGATCTCCACCCCGCCAAACTTCAGGCAACCTCGATACAGTCAATCGTTTACACATCTCGCATGGCGTCCATCCAATGAGCGTGACGCCCTTTAACCTCCCGACCAAAGCCTGCCACAATTGCCGGAAGCGACGATGGAGGTGCGATCGGTCGCTGCCAAGCTGCCAGAAATGTTTGTCAGCCGGGACAGAATGTCTGGGCTACGGCAAGCTGTTTGTATGGAACCGCGGAGTTGCAAGTCGTGGGAAGATGATGGGGAAAGGGTATGAGGAGAAGATGGAGCAGAGTCCTGCTGGTGTTGCTGCTGCGACAGAAGGGGCAGCCAAGACTCAAGATGTACCGCCGACTTTGGTATGGCAACACGAGGGTTCGTCACAACAACAACAATCATCGGACAATGATTTCGAAATGGTGCCGGCCAGTTCGGTACCGGACTTCTCCCGGATGTCCGAACAGGAGCAGAATCAGACCATGGCGATGACTGCTGTACAACCGCAGATGACGGATCCTCTAGTCAATGATCTCGATCGTAACTCGCGGTACTATCTGTACCACTTCGCGACACAGTTGTGCGAAGTCATGGTTGTATACGATGAACCGGGGCAAAACCCTATCCGCGATCTCATCCCCGCTACATCTGCTTATCCATTGCTCCTGCAGATCATTGTCGCAAACTCAGCATTTCACGTCTTCAACATAACACGCAACCCGATGGGTCAGTCGGCCTATCAAGGCGAGCAAAGTCCAACGGTAATGGCATACTACCAAGCTGTAAGCCGGTTTGGTGGCCCGTTGAAGTCGTCCTATAGGGACGCACTCGTGGCGAAGCAACAAGCGCTATCCCTACTGGCAAAGAGTGTGACCTCCGTGAACACGTCAAACATTGACCTCATCTTGATCACTATTCTGCTTTTCGTTAACTATGCTCTGGTGGAATCAGGCAGAGACAAATGGAAGGTACACATGGACGGGGCGCTAAAGCTCATCAAACTCCTAGGGGAACCGCCATACCTCCAGCGACCGATGAGCAGACTTCGGCAAACAATTCTTTCTGACTTTCTTGTATTCTACATTCTTGGTTCAACCTTCACTTTTACGACACTCCCCGCGTTAATCCCAGAGACTATCGAGCTGGACCCTATCCTTCGATACGCAGAAACAAACAACTACCTCTCCTGTCCCGGGCCGCTGTTACGCGTAATGCTCGAGTCCTTCGCATTGCCGGATACACACGGCTCGCCTTCCGGAACAAGCACCCCCATATACCTCCAACAGCAGGTCGGCGTACTACTTCAACGCGCTCTCGACTTTGACCCTATCGCATGGTCCGTCGACTTTGAGCGCGCCTCACCTCTCGACGACATCCAAAAGCGCATCCGTATAGCCTCCGCCCATCGCTCGGCAGTCTGCATCTATCTCGCGCGCGTCCTCCCCTCTACAAATCCTCTTCTTGATCCAGCGAGTGGCGAAGCACTTGTTAGTCTCACCGCTCTCGCTGATGACGTTGTCCAGCATATCTCACACCTCAAGCCGGGCGATGCGCTCTTCAAATCGATTTGTTGGCCGTTATTCCTTGCGGGTGCTGAGAGCGAGGATCCTAGTCAGCGTGAGTGGATTATGAATACACTAGACGAGTTGTATGGCCAGATGTTTTGGGGTTATTTGCATACGTCTAAGCGAGTGCTGGAAACTATCTGGCGATTCAAAGATGAAGCCGGGGTTGGGGTGGGGAACTGTTGGGTGGAAGAGGTTAAGGATCTTGGTAATGATATCCTGATCGCTTGATCTTTTTAAGCGACCAGACATTACTCTGGGATCGCACAAGCATAGAGCGCAAGGACGAACATGCGACTGCGACTGCGACTGCGACTGCGACTGCGACTGCGTCCTTTACGCTCTCGCAACAAACCGCGAAGCCCATTTCTCGATCGGATCCCTATTTTGAACAAGCAAAGACATTACTGGGATTGTCCTGGCTATTTCTGGTCAAGACCGGCCAGCGCGATGATAATCACGAGCTAGTTAGGTCTAGTTGATCACCTCAGGGATGGTAGCGGGGTACTCGGCGCGAACAACCTCAAGATTGGTGTACCGTGACACAAGCATGTGGCTTTGAGAACTTGCGCAAGCCCTCTCTCTTCCAAGCTCTCTGTCGCGCCGTCATATCCAAGATCTGAAGCGTACGTTCACATCGCAAGCAAGCATTCTATGATATCCCGCCACGTGCCCTGATACGGAGATCTCGAAAAGGTGTTTGCAGACACAACCTCATGATGCGCGCATGCCTTTCTGCTGTAACATTACTTCAACTGGGTGCGCTTACGATCTCTGCAACGCAGTCAGTTCACCCGCCTTCCTTAAGAAGATTATCAGCATCTTCTAGTGCAGGACCATCGAAGCTCTCGCAACAGCTACCTGGCGGTCAAGTACCGTTGATTGATAAGAGGTAAGACCATTCTTCAATTTCTCTCGCCACCTTCCGCTATTACGGGGATGACTGTCGCCTCCTCAAGCTATGGGCCGTTCTTGTGTGATGAACGTACGCTGAGCAGGTACGACATACGACTGTAAGAGTGGAAATATTGTAAAGACTGCGAATGTGTGCCACGGGCTCAACTATCGCATATTCCTGTTTGGAACTTCTACTAGCATCCCTATTTGCATCTGATACCGACTGTATCACTTTTTATTGATGCGCGTCGCTTCTAGAGTCTTGATTCGTCATGCTGTCTACATTTTTCGTTCGATATCTCCTTTTCTTCCTCATATTCATCCCTAACATTTCATCGCAAAGCGACTACAGTGGAAACCATGATCCTATACTCCGTACCGAACTGGCGCTCGAGACTCTGCAAGATTGGTACAACACTAGCACTGGCCTTTGGGAGTCTACAGGATGGTGGAACGGTGCGAACATTATGACTATGATCGGCGATTTTGCGAAAGCAGCTCCTGCAGATATACTATTGCGAGACCTGGCAAGAGACGTGTTCGTGACTGCTTTGCTGAAGGCGCCGGCCAAGAACCCGCAGCCGGGTATTGAGGATCCTCGATCAAACAACACGACGCTTGTCGCCATTGACGTAACTAGCCTTGAAACTGGGTACACAAAATACCTCGACCCGAATACCAGCAACCTTCATGTCACATATCCACCCAACTGGTATGACAATGGTGGGCGGGTTATCTTCCAGAGGACATCTTCCAATCATGGCTCCAACTCTTTTTACCACCCTGATGACATCCCTGACTATCGCGACTGGTTAGATGGCTTCTACGACGACGACCTGTGGTGGGCTCTGGCCTGGATCAACGCATACGACGTCACCTCCGAAGCCGCTTATCTTGTCCTTGCGGAAGATATATTCATCGCTGTATCACGCACCTGGGGCACTTACTGCTTTAACGGCGGTATATACTGGAGCTGGAAGAAGGACTACGTAAATGCCATTGCCAACGAACTCTTCTTCAGCACAGCCGCGCATCTGGCAAACCGCGCCCAGGGCCGTAGGAAAAGAGCCACATATCTGGCTTGGGCGGAGGAAAGTTTACAATGGTTCCTCGAAAGCGGAATGATCACAGATGACGGTATAATCAACGACGGTCTAACCGAGGACTGCGAGAACAATAACAAGACTGCGTGGTCCTACAACCAAGGTGTTATCTTGGGAGGTCTCGCCGAACTATACCGAGCTGGGAATACACGAGAAGTCACACCTCTCAGTCTCGCAGTTCATCTCGCGCGGGCGGCACTCATCGCACTCTCGGATGAGGATGGTATCGTACACGACGAATGCGAGCCTGATTGTGGTGACGATGGCGCTCAGTTCAAAGGGGTCTTCATGCGGAACCTGGTCAAGCTGCACAGTGTAGCACCGGACAAAATCTTCGCAAATGCCATTCGCAGGAATGCGGAGTCTATCTGGACACGGGATAGGAAAGTCACACCAGATGGTTTACCTGTATTCAGCGTGAATTGGGCTGGGCCGTGGATCAGCCCGGCGAATGCAAGCACGCAGAGTTCGGCGATGGATGCTCTTGTGGCTGCTATAGTTATCCATTCGACTTCGCAGTAATTAGTGTGAAGAGCATGAAGTCGTGCGTAATATTCATTCATCGTTGTTCATATATTGCTTTCCGCCCAGGTGTCACCTTTCATCCAGAACGTCGCTGCACATCTGTACTGCTCACGTCTACTGCTGGGGAACATCCTCAATGGTAATTCCGCCTGCACCGTTCAAGAAGTCCATCTTTCCCACATCAACGCCCTTCATCCTCAATATGTCGTACGCAGTCACAATGTGGAACCTGTAGTGATCAGCAAAAGCTCCTTGCCACTCGAAAACAGACCACTTACCACATGTTCGGATGCGCAAACCTGCTAATGTACTCTGCCGCCGGCATCCTGACCTGCTTCTGGCCACCGGGGAACTTGATAATCACCTCGTCATCCTGCTTGCCCTCGAAGTCTTTCTCGGAAAAGCTCTCGAGGTACTTGGTGCACTTCTCGATGCGCTCAAGTAGCTCGGGGAAGGTCTGCTCTTCGTCGGGGAGCGTTATGCCTTCGAGGCTGGGGTTCACTCGGCTGGGAATGAACTTGGCAGCGTCGGTGAGACGGTAGATTTGGTAGCGGAAGTCCTTCATGTCAGGGTGGAGAGAGGCGGTCAGGAAGGTGTTTGGGTCGGACGCTTTGGCATGTTCGTAGCCTTTGGAGACGACGAAGTGGGCGTTTTTGAGGGCGGAGATGGCTGGCGCGACGGCCATCTTGTGGAAGGTGAGGGACATGTTGGGTGAGTGAGTGATGTATGGGCGGCGAACGTATGTATTGATTGGGTGTGTGATGGAGTAGATATTGTTGTTGTTATTGTTGATTGAGAGTAAAGAACGCTTGTACTGGCGGGGCAGTAGTCTATTTATGTTCCACTATCATGTATCTCGCACCTTCTCTTAGATACCTCAAATGCCTCGAAGCTCTTCCCCCATCAAGCTCACCACGTTCCACTTGGCATTATCGCTCCACTGTGTAACCCAAAGCGGACGAAAAAGTCTAACCCAATCGTTACATGGTTAGGCGGTGAGTATACAGTGAATTACAAAGCAAGGTGGGTTGTAAAAGGTGGAGCCTTGCCAGCGGCCAATCAAATCGTGGCGCGACCTACCGATCGGAATTCCGCACGATCGGCCGCGGGGCAACAACAAGCTGTACGTACGTTTCTGTAACACAACACGATGCAGGATCATCACATTCAATATGCGCCCCTTCCTCATGTAGATGAGACGATGCAATGTGCAAATGTGCTGACAAAAGACATAGGATCACCGTGCGGTTTGGTCCTCTGGACGCCTGATATTGATGCTATTTCGTACCTCCCTGGGTGTGGAAAGTGCGCCTTACTTTCTTTTTACGATGAGCATGCTGACCAACACTGATGCGCTTTCGTATGCTTCCCGAATAAGCAAAGTACGAATGTCTCTGCCACCCGGAACGGGCCTGATCTTGTTAGGCTTGGAGAGTACAGGTCCTGTATCCCAAAGTCTCGCAAATGTCGGCATGCCGTGTAGGTATCTGCTTGACGATTGAAGAGCTCAGTGAAGCACCAGTACAATACGGAGACTGAGTACCTAGTCTGGGGATGAGACATTCCTGCTAACCTACTGAGCATGGAATCCAAGACATTCTGCTATCACCTGAGTGGAACATACACATCGAGACATTCAAGCAAGCGTCAAGCTTTTCTTCCAAGGTTTGAAGGAGCAATCCTAGTCTGACGAGCTCTTCCTCTCCAAGGAACTCACGTAAAGCCGACTTCAGGTTCCTCCGTCGCTGAAAGCCACTTCGCGCATGATCAATCACTTCGTTCAGGGTTATTCTCGGAGCTAGAAAAGCATTACAAGGACTCATCTCGACTGGTGGCCATTTGTAGTTGAGCATGAGACAATGCCTGCGACATCTGTAACATCCACTCGTTTGGCTGCACATGCTACACCATTGTCTAACAATCCTGTGATTGTTCAAACTACAATCTGCTTGCTGACCTCTCAACAACCAGCTTCGTAGCATATATCAAGGTGCCGATATCTCGTTATCTGGAACTCATCATCACACTCTCGCCAACATCTGGCAATTCAACGACACTGATACACATACTCTCACTTGTTTCCGAACCGCTGATTAGGAAGAAATAACAGTATGCCACCTAAGTCAGCAAACAAACCCCAGCGAGTAGCGATAGATAGGCCGGATCTCGGAAGTGTCGATGAGGTTCCCCATCCACCACCCATAGATCCACCTCCGAGGGTGCGACAAGACGGCATTTGCCCGAAGCTCCGCAACGAAGATGCATCCTCGACCAACGGAGAGATAGTAGTTCGGAGCAACTATGTCCGAGTTAGCAAGATTCCCCAAACTCTCCATGCGTATACCTTGAAGTTCACTCGTCCAGCTAAGGACCAAGGTCGTATTGAGTATAATAAGCGACGGGAGATCCGGGATGCCTTCCGAGCGCTGACCAAAGAAGATGTTCTCAAATTCGTCGCGAGGAAAGTACCGTATGCCACTGACTTCAAGACGCTATGGACGACCATGCCCATCGACAATGTTACCAAGATTGGTTACGTACACAACAGCAAAGAGTTCAAGTACATCCAACCAAACGGCAAGACAATTGCCAATCTGAGGGTAGAGCTCACTTACGTTGATCACTTGGCTGATATCCAACAAATACTTCAAACGAAACCTCTGGCAGAACTTCCCGAATACATTCGAGCTCTCAACGCGACTGTTGCGCAATGCATTGAAGAGCACCAGGAAAAGACCGGAAAGGAGATTGACAGGATCGGTGCAAACAGATTCTATCTTTCCAATGGCTACATTGAGATGCGCGGCAATTTACGAGCAGGTCGCGGGTATTACACCTCAATTAGACCAGGGACCGATGGACCACTTTTAAACATAAACCCTGCAACTTCCGCGTTCCTCCCACCCATCAAGGTCTCAGACTTCATCAAGGGGATGGGAGCGGTGAAAGACAAACGAAGATATGTTAGTCAGCTTTTGCAAGGAGCAACGCTCAAGATTCTGTACATCAGAGCAAACTACGAAGGCAGTGAGATCGACTACAACTCGGAAGCTGCTCGTTTGAAGATTTTCACTCAGTTTGGTGATTACGATTTTCGCAGGCAAAAGTTCTACGAACTGGAAGATGCTGTCGTCGGACAGCCAAGGAGGACAAAAGATAGTGATCTAGGAACCACGGTTCATGATTACTTCACTCAAAGTAAGACCCAGAGTTTGATAGCGTTGTCAAGATGACTAATTTGTTCCTAGCAGCGAACGTATCATTTCCACCCGAAGCAAGAGACGGCTCGTTCGAGACGTGGTGTATCAACGTCGGCAAACGCGTCAAGATGGAAGGCCAGAACACCAACAGATCCGACGACGAGATCGACGAGATCATGCGAGATCAAAGCGCACGCGGTGCGCAGTGGATACCAGCCTGTCTGCTACAAATCGTTCCTGGACAGATGGTCACGACGACACTAGACAGCAGTCATACCGGCGAGATGATCAAGCATGCTCTACGCTTGCCAGCGGCGAACTTTGGTCTGATTGAGGAAGAAGGCCTCGAGATCATCGGAGTCAAAGCTGAGAACGGTCAACAGCCCTTGGTAAGTCAATGACAGTTGTACGGAATCATTTGAGAACATCACTAACACATTTTAAGGCTTCTGCAAACTTCACGGTTGGGAAAGAACTGATTGAAGTCCCTGCAACCACTCTCGATCAGCCAATACTCCTTTTCAAAAATAACCCCATTTCCAAACGAAGGAAACAGAAGAAGCAGGAGACTACCAAAACGCCGGACCTTGGTCACTGGAACCTTAGGGATGTCGAATTCGCTGAAACGCCCTCCCAACTAGGCAAGCTTCATATGCTAGCATTATCGAAGTGTTTTGACCCAACGGGCACCACGTCTGCCACCACCAGTGGCCTACTTCAACAAGCTTATACTTCTTTTCGCAGAAAGCTTGAGGATCATGGTATCTCGATCGGTAACGGAACGACTGCCGAAGAGAGCAAGAATAACGTTCCTTCAGGAGCCGAGGGCGCTGTCAAACATTTGTTCAACAATATCCATCAGTCTACCAAAGACTGCAGCATCATTCTGATACCTGAGAAGGATTACCAGCTCTACGCAAAATGGAAACGACATTTCGACTTCAGTGGACGACAGGTTCTCTTCGCGACCGGCTCAAAGTTCTTTGAGAAGGGCTCGCAGGACTTCATGTCTAATCTGGCGCTGAAGGTTAATATGAAGTTTGGTGGTGTATCGCATCACCTGAATGCAGATACGCTCGATAAACTGCTTGGAAAGAAGTTGAATATCAAGAACAATACCATAGTCCTGGGTGCTGATATTGGCCATTGTGGGACGGGAGGTAAAGAAGGCAGCCCAAGCGTCGCATGTGTCGTTGGCAGTGTTGACAACAGATTCATGTCCTACCCGGGCTCCATGAGACTACAGCGCGGAGGCCAAGAGGTGAGTATCAAGCCAATCCTTTGTCGTTAAATTGCTAAAGACTACAGAACATCGAGGATGAGCACCTGAAAAGCATGGTGAAAGAACGACTCTATGCCTGGAGACACGCACACTATCCACTGGCTTGGGCCACGCACATGCTGTTCTACCGTGATGGTATCTCCGAGAGCCAGTTTAAGTATTGCATCGACCATGAGATCTCCACGATCAAGAACGCCTATAGAGAACTTTGCGATCAAGATCTCCAGCTGACCTTCGTGGTGTGTGGTAAGCGTCATAACACCCGGTTCTATGCCACTGAAGAGAGTCAAACATACCCTCTGAACAAGAACGACGACAGGCTAAACGGAAACCTTCAACCGGGACTTCTCGTCACGAAAGTTGTCACCAATCCTACACCATTCAACTTCTTCCTCCAATCGCACAAGGCCCTCAAGGGCACAGCTCGGTCAGCTCATTACCACGTCCTGGAAGACGGCATGAATCTCGGCGAAACGGCACTGCCTGAACTGACAATGATGCTCTGCTACACCTTTGGTCGCTCCACAACAGGGGTCTCCTACGCCGCACCTGCGTACATTGGTAAGTGTCTTTGTACAAACTCCATGTGATATCTAAACTGACTTGGTATACCTGCTTCTAGCTGATCGTTTATGCGAACGCGGTCGCACGTATCTTCGCGAATGGAATGCCGATCCTGAGATGGATCCGAAGTTCGAAATGCCTTCTTCGGAAAAGGACCAGAATGGCAAGAACGTACGTGTAAGCCAAGAAGAGATTGATAAGGCTAAGGCAGACCTTGCGAAGCTCATCTCTGAGACACCGACACTATGGGGCAAGTACGATAAACCGGTCAACTTTGATGAAGACTCGTTTCTCCACGGTCAGGAGTGGCTTAACCCCTGGCATCCTATTCTCAACGACCGGAACGGCATGTTCTGGATGTAGGTGCACAGGTGTAGCTGTTGAGTTGGTGCAGATTTTGATCGGTCTCTTTTGTTCGCGTGTTCATCGCTGTCACTTTCTGATTTTTCCTCCGCGATAGATCTCCTTGCTCTCTTTTGTTAAATCTCTGCGCTGATTCTACACTGTTTTTAGTCCCCTGCATTGCTTTTTGTAGTCGTTTAGTCGTCACGCGTTCGCTCCAATTGCTCAAAAAATTGTGAACCTTACTCAGACTTGCCCATCGCGTGATATTAGTAGTCTTCAATGCAAAAACATGTTGTAAGGCTGATGAGAGAACACCGTTTGTTGTTCAATGCGCGACACCCCACGCTCGCACGAACGGCAAGTTAACGCGTCTTTCCGAGATCGGCAAGCCATAGCTTCCGCGCTACATCGACATCGTCATCAACAATCTTATAGCCGAATTGGAGATAAGTCTGCCGACGTAACTACCAAAGATGGCTGATCTCCATTTTCCTTGGATATCCGACGCTGTCGTCAACCTCGACGTCCTGTACAAACCCCCAAATACACCCGCATCGCTTTGTTTCTCGTCGCATCGCATCCTCCTACCGCACCGCCCAATATGTCTCAAGCAAAGACTCCCCACGACCTGAATTGCCTCACAATCGGCGAACTTGAAAAGCTAGCTGCAGAGCGCATGGACAAGCAGACCCGCGACTACTACAATGAAGGCGCAGACTCTGGTTCCACCCTCCTCGAGAACATCACCGCATACCAGAAATACCGCATCCGACCACGCGTGCTCCGCGACATCTCCTCCATCGACACAACCGTAAATGTCTTCGGACATAAGAACAGCTTTCCCCTCGGCGTCGCGCCAACCGCAATGCAATGTCTTGCGCACGGCGACGGCGAACTGGCGACTGCGCGCGCGTGCAAGAACATGGACGTCGTGATGGGCTTGAGCAGTTTCAGTACGACGAGTCTGGAAGACGTTAAGGGAGCATTGGGCGAGCACCCAGGGGCCTTACAACTCTACCTCTTCGAAGACCGCGCCAAGAGCCAGAAGCTCATCCAACGCGCGAAGAAAGCAGGCTACAAAGCCGTTATGCTAACCGTCGACACCCCCGTCCTCGGTCGCCGGAATCTAGAAATCAGGAACCAGTTCAAACTGCCCAAACACCTCAAAGTCGCAAACTTCAACCAGGAGAACGAAGATGACGACACACCAGTAAAAGAAGAAGAAGACAAGACCGCCTCCGCAACAGCCGAAGCAAATGAATCGCGAAAACGAAGTGGGCGACAACCGCCCAGCGGCCCAATAACATTCCACACGCACGCCCCCAACCCTACCCTCTGCTGGGAACGCGACATAGCCTGGCTGAAAGAACAATGTCACCCAGAAATGCAAGTCTGGGTAAAAGGCGTCGCAACAGGCGAAGACGCGCTACTCGCCGTGCACCACGGCGTCGACGGCATCGTCGTCTCCAACCACGGTGGCCGCCAGCTAAACGGCGCACTAGCCACCATCGATGCGCTGCCTGAAGTCGTCGCCGCCGTTCGTTCACAGACTGGGACCTCTGGCAAGAAGATTCCTGTGCATGTTGATGGCGGGATTAGGCACGGGACGGATGTCTTCAAGGCGTTGGCGCTGGGAGCGGATTTCGTGTGGGTGGGACGGCCGGTTCTTTGGGGCTTGGCGTATAAGGGGCAGGAAGGTGTGGAGCTGGCGTTGAGGTTGCTTGGTGATGAATTTAGATTGTGTATGGGACTTGCGGGTGTGACGAGAGTTGAAGATATCGGGCGCGAGTATCTGGTCAAGATGGATAGGAGTGGATTTGTCAGTCGGCTTTAAGGGGGGATAGCAGTGTGCTGTGGACACTGGACTCATTTATTGATAGCCGTAAGATCTTTGTATTTACACGGGATTTGTTGGTATTGCTATCTTACTTCACTTACTCCACATGTTGTCGCCTGCTCTCAATGAAATCCACAAAATCGAAGAAACTCTTCTTATACCTCCTAACCTGCGTCGTCCGGTTGACCGTCTGAATTCCAAACTGCTGATCATAATCACCAAACTCCCAGTTATCCGCCCAGCTCCACGCGAACGCGCCAATAAAGTTGACGCCATCTTCCCAAATCGCCTTCAAGCCCTCGTTTAGATAGGTCTGGTAGTACCAACTGCGCGGGCTGTCGAACTCTTGGTCTACCTGTTCTTTCTGTGCCTCGGCGAAGACGGGGAAGCCGAATTCTGTGATGGCGACGGGAGTGCGCCAGGTGTTCCAGAGGTAGTTTAGATAGGTGCGCAAGTAGCTCGGGGTGAGGTAGACGTAGGATTGGCTGCGATATCCAATGTTCCAGCCAGTGGTTGTAAGAGTACTTTGGGTGACGCAGTAAGGACGGAGGGGGTGAGTGATGTTAGCGGCGCAGTCGGCTATGGTGTCGTTGGGTGGTGGGCTGACCACGGTTGCAGTGTAGGGTTGGATGGAGAAGAAGTCGGCTGTCCCATTGATGTATGCCAGATCCTCATCGCTCAAGGGCACGTAGTCAGCGATACTGCTTGTGAATGATTCTGGGTAATCGGTGCCGAGGAAGATGGGGTTTGCAAATGTGGCTAATTGGAACGAGTTGAAGTGGTTGGCTGCATCGACATCTGCAGGGTCTTCTGGATTACGTGGGACGCCAAAGTTGTCGTTGAATGTGAGTGACATCTTTCCCGTGCCACCAATGTCATCGTGGTAGAAGTGGTAAAGTCTCGCGTGAGACTTGATAACAGCATCGATAGACTTGCCATTCCTTGCGCCTAGCAGCGGCTCGTTGAACGACCACCAGATAGGCACGCGGTCCGCAAAGTGCGTCATGACAATCTTTCCGTAGTTGACGAAAGCGTCTTCAAATGAAACATTCTTGTAGCTGCACTGGAAGCAAGAGTCCAAGTAACCGATACCCCCTGTTCCGGGCGTGATGAAGACATTGCTGATGTTTGAGTAAAATTGGAGGGGTGAGTCATTGTGGTAGAGAACGATAGCCGGAAGCATTCCTTTCTCCAGAACGAAGTTGATGAGGTCGTCGTAGTGTGAAAGACCTTGCTCGTTGACTGGGGTACCCGGCAGAACGAACGGAAGGATACGCGTCCAGGGGATGGAGAATCTGTAGTACTTTACTCCCATAGCAGCGATGCGCTCAATATCTTGCTTGTACAAGTAGTAGTGTTCATTGGCGATCCAGTTTGGCGATCGACCTGGAGTGCTCAAGCTTGCAACATCGTTGTGAACAGGCGTTCGTCCTTCCTCGGCGATAGCTCCCTCAATTTGGACTGCTGATGCCGCCACACCAAGCATGAAGTCTTTTGGGAAAGTGTAGCATTGCTGAGGCACCAATGGCTCGGGTGGTGGCAGGATGAGCTCGCTGGATGGTACTGGAGTTGGCTCGACAGTTGAAGAATAAATGGCGTTGTCGGTATAGCTAGTGAAATTGGACGGCCAAGGTACGGTTGTCCAGAGAGCTGTCCATGACGCATTGCCGTACGGACTTCCCAAGTCAGTCGCTGATGGGGTGACTTTTGCGTCCCAGTTTCCCCATTGCGTTGTCGTCAGATTCGGCACGAAGCTGCTGAGTGACGCATATGGGGGTGCGTAGGTAGTCGTAGTGGTAGGCGCTGGGGCGGACTTTGCTGTACGAACTGTCTCAGTCTGCGTGAAGCTGAACACGCTGAACGTGTACTGGGGTGAAGGCAACGCAGTCGCATATGAACCATTCGCTGAGCATTGTGGTCGTGAGGCGGGTCCTTCAGCCGGTATGTAGACTTGCTGGGCAAGAGCCACTGTCCCGCATGCCAAAAGAGCTTGAGGCTTCATGATGCTGGCCAAGGAGTGCTTGATGCATCTTCATAGTACCTACCAAGTCTTTTATACACGCAACGCTTTCCAATCGGACCGTGGGGCTCCGGGCTCGCTCTGACTGTGGTACCATCGTCATTCGGCATGTGGAGTTGCTTGTACCAGCACAATTTCTCGCGGCCCTAGCCCCATCGTAAGTCAATACGAAAAGCGTGGTCGGCCTTGATCCCTAATCTGGGGTCTGGCGGAGGGCGGATTCCTCGGGTGAGCTCGGTCGGGCTAAATCTCGGTAGTGCTTTGCGGGGACTCGCGGGGTACAGCTTGTTACGATGAGCGCGATGCAACCTTTAGTGTTGACCGTCACTCTTGGTGCTTTGGCCATGATGACGATCCTAGCCTGCCGAAGATTCTCAGTGGTTGTTCGCGCAGGTCCACGTTTTGCGTCGCCTGGTCTTGCGCAAACAAGCCTAGCCTTTTCACATTCTGAGAACTTCCTTGTTCCGCGTCCCCCAGCCATGGCGTTTTTTTTTGTTTCTTCGGTATATCATTGCGCGACACTGTCAATTGGTAATTGCTAGCTGGGACTCTGAGCCCTAGGTAGCTACTTGCGAGGATATCTGGGTCGCGTTTTGCTTCCTAAGCTAGGTACTCGGTCGCTAGTTATATACCCGCTTTCTACCATAGCGAGTAGGCAAGACGGGACCAGCGATATTCTCGACTTGGGTTTTTCTTTCCCATAATTGGTTCCAAAATTTCCAACCGCATCTTGGACATTAGATAACTGGTGTGAGACCCCACCTTTAACCTAAGCTGTCAGCGAGTTGCATGACCTGTCATCAGACCTTTGGTACTGTGTGGAAGCTATCGCGAAATAGCTGCGGCAAGGACGATACGTCGTATTGTCGAATACGACGTATAAACAATGATGCACCAGTGCTTCATGCGGTGCTGCAGGGGTTTGCGGCGAATGAAGGCCGATGTCTTCTCAGCCCGAATCAGTTCCGGTTGGGAACTCGTCAATACTTTACTTCACAAAGACTTATTCAGGTCCAGATGTGAACAGGTAGAAAACTTGACAAAAGCTATGATTACAGAATATGGATGGATGTTTGCATCTGCAGTGTAACTTGGTGCACGGTATCCGGAAGTCTCGACCAGGTGATCTATAGGGGCCTCTCAGGCGACTGAGAACTAACGAATATCATGTTCGTTATCGACTGTTTTATTAAGATTTTTGTTGTTCACATCGAATGCGATGTCTGGAAGTGCACCTAGCTCTGTTCGCTTCAGAGCATCACCAGAATCGTGATTGTGGTAGAGTGGATGCCCATAACGCTTGCAGAAAGTGGCTGGGCAGGCAGCTTCGTAAACGCCGGTACCTGGGAGCGTATCCTCTCAGGAATATTCCATGACGGGTGTCGTCTTGCTGTGCTACTGGTGCTGGTACTGGTGTTGGTGTTGGGGTCTCTGCTGCAATGACACTAGCGGGAGTCCGTGCGCGCACACAATTTCGTCGTCTGCAACCCACTGGACGAACTTCCAGCGCTCACGACAACTCCAGCGACGACGCACCCGAAACCCGCCCAAGTCGAACATCCCCCCGATAATCTATCAACATGTCTGGAAAGCGCGGGTACGTTGTTGTCGCCGCAGGTGGACAGTGAAAGAGGAAGATTGCTAACAGTCCGCAGTCGAGGTTCTACCTCCGGTAACAAGCTCAAGATGACTCTTGGTCTGCCAGTGTACGTTTGACCCCGATGCGATCGCCCGACCAGGACATTCCCGATTGCGAAACAGGATATTCGAGGAACACAGGCTAATGGAAACAGCGGCGCCGTCATGAACTGCTGCGACAACTCCGGTGCCCGTAACCTGTACATCATCTCCGTCAAGGGTATCGGTGCGCGCCTCAACCGTCTGCCCGCTGGCGGTGCTGGTGATATGGTCATGGCGACCGTCAAGAAGGGAAAGCCCGAGCTGAGGAAGAAGGTCATGCCCGCCGTCATTGTCCGCCAGAGCAAGCCATGGAGGCGAGCAGACGGTATCTACCTGTACTTCGAGGACAACGCCGGTGTCATCGTCAACCCCAAGGGTGAGATGAAGGGCTCTGCCATCACTGGACCCGTCGCAAAGGAGGCTGCTGAGCTGTGGCCGGTACGTCAAACACCACCCTTGCGCAAAACTCTGCTAACAACGTACAGCGTATCGCCTCCAACTCCGGTGTCGTCATGTGAGGTGTCTCTTTTCCTGCTTTCGATAACATTCATGGGTTCACGGGCACGGCGAAAATGCATTTACGGGGTGAAGGATTTGGGAGACGACATTGCAACTACGATTAGCAATGGGACGACCTTCACAATACCAGTCAAATGAACATTACGACCAACCACAATGTCTAGCTCTTTGCAGTGATGGATAATGAACACAGAAGTAATGCGATAGGGAAACTTTTTGAGAAGGACCGTCAGCCATCGGTCCGGGAGATACAACATTATATACTGAACTTGGATATCTAGATCCTAGGCTCGTCAGCCGAGCACGAACTCCTATCGCACGCCAGCATCTGAAAGTCCGGCTCCTCAACAACGTCCTGCGCCCACCGCATCTGTACCATGCTCCTCGCTTCCACGTCCACCTCGCGCTTCCTCCCACCCACAAATTGCAAGTTCTCATTTCCAACAACACCCGTCGTGACCACACCCGTGCTCGGCGCCCCGATACCCTGCACCGCCCCATTGCCACCCTGCATAACATTTGCATAGCTGCTCGACATGGTCTGCACACCACTCACAAAATCCTGTCCATCGAACTCGCAATGCCCTCCCTGCGGCGTGTTGTCCACAGTCTGCAGCTGATTGATTTGTGCAGCAGATAGACCTGCGTCTGCGCCTAGCTGTTCGTAGGCTGATACGGCTTGCGGGATGCTCCCCTGAAGTAACTGAAGCTCCGACTGTGTAGACTGGAAGTGTATCCTTGTCTGCTGCATAACAGTGGCCGCATTCTGGAACGCGACCTGAGGAGGCATGCCACCACAGTTTAGCTCCACAGCCGAGTTGGCATAGTTTTGCATCTGCGCTGGGATGAAGAAACCAGACATCATCAGACTGCCTCCCGAGACACCTGTGAAGACAATGTTGGACATGTTGACCGCGACACGTGCTGGGAGCTCGGTTTGGATAAAGTCATTCACGGCTTGCGCGTGTGCGACACCATCCGTTCGCTGCAAGCCGGCACCTCCGCCCCAGAACAGATTGTCATCGGGTGCCAGAAGCGCGACGCCCATGGTGTTGGCCTGCACGGCTTGATTCGGCATATCGAAGAAACTCTGTCCACCATCACCATGCAGCAGTACGTTTGCGCCGAGCGTGCCGTTGGACGAAGTAGCTGCTGCACCGGGCACGCCAGACGCAGGTAGGAACTGGTCTGCTGGAGCGGAGATTTTGAAGCGGATGGGTAGATTGTTGACCATGACTGTGTCGTCGAGGATCATGGAGCCGTCGGTTGCAGTGCTTATGCCCTGGGGGACTTGGGCGGCTTGTTGAAAGGCGGTTGCTTGTTGTCGTTGGCCGCCGCCGTTGCCGCCGCCGCGGTTTCGTTGGGGCAGGGCAGATGTCAGAGACAAGAGCGAGAGAGTGACGATTTGCTTGTACATGGTGGCGGTACCGGGATGCAATGGGGTAGGTAGTAGGTAGAATTAAAATTACGATAGAGAAATGATGGACCGGCCAGAAGTCAAGAATCGAAAAAGAACAACAAGAATGTGAGGTTACCGCACGGCAGTATGGAGAAGGGAGAAAAGAAAAGAAGGGATTGTGGGGATATTGGGTACATGTATACTTTGCATGACGGTCAAATTACGAGCTTCGAGCAGTCCTGCGAAACGCGTTTACTCCCAAACACGTACGAGTACAGCCAAGTCTACAAGCTCAGCCTCGCCTCGCCTTTCTTGAGCTTGACATGCGTGATTTCCACCACTAGACGGTGGTCCCGTTGAGAACATGTGTTTGATACGCGGATGATGCAGCACTTGTGGTTTGAGCTTGGGGGCCTTGGTGTTTCGGCAGGGCACTTGGCAGTAGCGAGCATCTCGAACATTGCGAATGCTACAAATATTTACAAATAGATGTAGGACGGGATAGGTGTCGGAAATTCACTATTCATGAATTAAAAACATACAGAGACAGTCAGAGACACTATGATGATTGTTTGCGTGGAAAAAGGGTTGATTGAATCGGGTTCTAGGTAGACATTTCCGGATTGGGCAGGTCTTGGATATCGGTGTGGATTACAGTTGCGCGCTGCACTGTGACCCCAGGGCGGCCCCGGTCAAGAGTCCGTGTGTCTAGAGAAGTTCATCATCGTCTGTAGACATCGCTCTCATAATATCAGGTATTGTTTCCGTCTGCTTCCTCTGCAGTCGGTTCTGGCACCTGTACTATTGGTGACAGGAAGTCTGTAGACCGTATCGAACCAGGCTGTAGTTTAGTAACATAGGAATACGTAATTAACTAAATGCTTTGGCATATGTCTAACTACAAAATGCAAAAAAAGAAGGTATATGCTTAAATCAAGAGCAAATCTAATGACACAGCATCAGAAAGTATAGGTGAGTATATCAACGGAATATGTTCCCACTCGAAGGACAGCTATGTGACGTTCGTTCTCAGAGTATCTGCGCATTGCGAACGTGAACAACAAGAACTTAGAGTAGGCGTTAACGATTGTGCTTGGTGAGAGTTGAAAACAAAAGCAAAAAGAACAAGAGAGGAATGGAAGATATTCAAATATTGTTTAAACCTCAAAAACACAAAAAAGAAATTTGCCACCTGCCCGAATCGAACGAGCGATCTTCGCATATCCAGTTGATACAAGTGCGACGCTTTACCACTTAGCCAAGGAGGCGATTGTTGAAGAATGAGAAGATTAGATATAATATATAAGGAGACGTTTGTTAGTGTAGACGACATGAACGCAGTATGCAAAGTTGTGGGGTAAAACCGGTCACCAGGAACCACAGCAATACTGAGCACTGTTCGATATACCCACTTGACTCGAGCGACCAACATCATAGTAAGACTCCAAGGTGGAAGTAGTCATGAGTAATATTCATACTGATATCAGATTCTTCAATATCGTTTACAACCAGAAAATCGCTATGCAAATCAAACCCAATTTCTCATCTGCCATGACAGGCAGGAAAGGCAAACATGCCGAAATCGACTTCCAACCATCCCTCCCAGAATGATAAAACGGGAAAAACGCCACGCTCATGCTCATGCTTCATACCGAAAATGCTTCGCTTCGTAACAAAGGGAAAAAATCCACATCTCTCTCTCTCTCTCTCTCTCTCTCTCTCTCTCTTGCATCTCGAATGTGTTTAGGCAAGACCAAAAACACCCCTCATCCTCCTCCAAAGCTCCTTAGCCATCGCCTTGCGGGTATCCTCTGTGCGCAGCGCCGCCTCCTTGTTCTCACTTGCGCGCCTGAGCAAAAAGTTGAGGCACTCAGTCGTAGTACCCCAAGTCATGCACTTGACAACCTTGGCTTGCGTATCCGCCTTCATAGTCTCATCCTGAACCAGGGCCTGAGAAATCTCATCCGCCATACCTTGCAGCTGTGCATATGTGAGACGGGGAAGTTGGTCAGGCGACGTAGTAAGCATCTGCTCGGCGCGGATCTTCTGGGCGGCTTGGACGGAAGCGAGGTTGTGCGTTGCAAGGACGATGTTCACGCGAGGGAAGGGAGTACCGGGAGTAGGGGCGGGGATTTTGTCGGTCCATTGTTGGCGGACGACAGCGTCGGCACAGGCGTCGTAGTTGGCGTCTGTTCCTGCTTTGGTGTCGAAGGTGATGTGTTTGGGTTCGGAAGTGAGGTATGCACCGCGGACAAGCTTGACACCCGCGATATAGCCTTTCTTTGAGGCGCGCTCAAGGTGCGCAGCCATGCGTTTGGAGATGTCGCGGAGGTAGCATTGGTAGGTGATGTACAGGACGGCGCGACCATTTTCGGGCTTGTTGTACTTTTCTTGCAGGGCAAGGGTCCATTTCTCGAGGCCGAGGTTCGTGGCCTCTTCTTCAGCGCCGGGTAGGAGGCTCACACCTTTCGCGGCGGCGGCGTCGCAAGCGGCAGTTATAGCAGACCACATTTCGGGAGTGGCTTCTTGTTGGTTCTGGAGGAGGTTGAGGGCATGGCGACCGAGACCGGACCATCTAAATGGTGGTTAGAATATCTCCATGAGAGTAAACAAGAAGATGACTTACTTTAGTCCAACAAAGTCGCCTTCCTTGGCCATATCGACACTCTGTAGCATTCCCTTCCTCCACACTTCAATCTCCATCTTGGTTTCCTCGGCAGTTGGCGCTTTTCCACCAAGTACCTCAAGCGCATACTCGAACAGGATACCACCATAACCGAGCGTACGTGCGAATTCAGTGTTCCTGACAACCTCATCCTTCTTCTCGCCAACACAGTATTGCGCGTAGAATGTCTTCTTGAGCAAGTTGGACAATACAGGGTTGCGCTCGATGCTCAAAAGGAAAGACTTGGAGTCAAGCATACGCCTCAGGATCCCGAAACAAGCATTGAGTAGGAGAGGCCTTGAGGATACGGCGGTGATGAGGTAGGAGCGGAGGACAGTCTCTGTGGGTAGGCGGCCGAGAACTGCTTTCGTTTGCGCTATCTGTGACTCTGGCTGTGTGGACAGGAGATGTGCAGTCGAAACTTGTGATGAGTCGGCGGGGACGGAGACATTCTGTCGTGCGCTCTGTGAGACGTAACGCGGTGTTGATGCGAGAGTTCGGGATGTGTGTGCCAGGGCAAGGCTCTGGAAGCGTTGGAGGTTCTGTCTCCGGAGCATCATTTTGAGATTGTGTGTGATTTGGACGCTCGAGTGGTGAGTCGGAGCTGGTATATCTTACACTCAGAGGCGTATGCAGGTGGTGTAGTATATGGCCGGATTCCGTGAATTACTATTCTTTATAAAGTTGATACCGGCAAATTTGACAGAAAGAGCAATTCTGGAGGTCTTGTGACTTTTCACAATGTGTTCGATAGCCCCTATATACCATGGTTGGTACTCTTGGTGATCCACGATGTCGCGCACGATGCTCGGCTTGCGTCGGATGCGTCCATGTCGCACTAGTGAGGCTTCATTGCTGCTCCAGATGGTGCCAGACTGACGCAGACTCCCGGCTTATCGCCCGCGCTAGAAGCACTGACGATTGGACAATACTGTCACGCATTCTTGTGGAGTAGTCGACATGTTTGGTGTTTATGGCGACATGCGGTTTTGATGTGATGATGGCGAACTGTCGCGTGTAATGTAATGCCCAGTGACTGGCAAACTTAATGCGCCCGCTTCCAAAGCTGATGGCATGACATCAGCTCCTAAACTCAATTCGAGGTCGTTGCTTTTGCCATGGCCGTGTATCTCCAAGCTTGCCATCGTGACCTCGCATTGTCATGCAATGCCTGTTACCCCACAGTCGGCGAAATGCACATTCAGCCGTTCCTCATCTTAGCGTCATCTCGCCCAGCACAGCCCATGTCGCGATCTGTGTTGTGTTTGCCGCCGACGCTGAGAGCCGAGCGTAACCATGGCGGCATCGCTCATATTACGCAGGACCAGCCCCAGGATTCAATTTCTCCTGACCACATCATCTCCACTCAGGGCTCTGGATCGGTACCACGCGCACCGGTATCGGCTGCTATGGAGAAGAAGCAAATTTTTGTCATGGTTTGACGGGTAGCATAGCGCGCCGCGAGGAGGGCCGTTCTGGCTGCGGAAAGCGTCGGGGACCCACATATACCCACGCCGAGTATCGTCGACGTCTGCTCTTGTCTGATCTCGCGTCCCTTCTCAGCCTCACTGACGATACGATGTCTGCGTCTCTAGGGATAGAGTACCTTGAGAGATACTTGAAGATCCCTAGGTCATTGCAACGTGTTGCCACAGATCTGGCGTCACGCGCATGCCAATCAGCTTACTAAATCTTGAAACTCTAAAGCTACCCAGGTAATTCCTTACACGTGCATCAGGTGATCTATTTCGATCAACGTGCTGGCATATTGTAAACCAGTGATGTTCATATATCACTAAACATGGTTTCCAATCTTGGAGAAGTATGCCAGCATTGTTTAAGGCAAGCCTGTCAACGGCGTCGGTCCAAAGCTGTCGGCCGCGTGGGAGGGCTTCGTTGCGTCTTCTCTGACCCTGACTAGAACAATCTTAATCAAAATCCAGGTATTGATTCGACCCGTGTTCTTGCAGTTTGGTACACTGCCCGCATGTCAACTCAGCTAGAAGAACTTTAATCTTGACTCCAAACTAGTACATCGCTCTCAGTCGCGCCACAAGAAAGCAAAACTACCGGCCTTTATCTATAATTATTCATATCATATAAGCGACAACCTCAAAATTCGCTGATACGATTGACGCATGTTCAAGACGCCAAGACCTAATCTGCAATACCATTACCGCTCCTGTCGGCATCTCTCAACACCACATAGCTCTTCATACAGCGCCAGCACCCGCCTCCGGTATCTGCGCCCCCTCCTGTCCAAGTTGCACCTCTCCCCCATTACTCGTTCTATCTGTCACGTTCTTCTGATCACTTCCCAACGACTCGAATGCACCCAGCAAATCCCCTTTCAGATCTTCCCAACTCTCCACCCCAACACTGACCCTCAGCAACCTCTCATCGACTTCTGCATCGCTCATCCTGCGCCACTCGATCAAACTCTCCACACCTCCCAAGCTAGTCGCATGATGGAAAAGGCGGAGTTTGCTAGGTAAGGTACGTGCGAGTTGTGGCGTCTTCATGTAGATGCTGAAGACGGGGCCGAAACCGTTGGGCATCTGTTGTTTAAGCCAGTCGTAATCCGCCGTTTGCAGACTAGCATGAGAGATCTTGCTCACAACTCTCTTCACCACCTCCGCTTCTTTCCCCTCACCCTTGCCATCAAGGGAATCCTGCAGCCAGCGGACAAGCTTATCTGCAGAACTACTCTGCCGCTGAACACGCAAGTCCAAAGTCCGCAGACTCCTTACTCCGAGCCAGCCTTCCAAACTGCCCAGCACAGCACCCAGGAAGATCCTCTCAGCGCGTAGCGTCTTCGCTCTCTTCAACCCTTCCTCGCCTTTCTTCACCGCGAGAATGCCACAAAGCATATCGCTATGCCCCCCAATATACTTAGTCCCACTATGCATAACCACATCCGCGCCCCAACGAAACGGATCCTGTAAGCCCGGCGGCGCAAACGTAGCGTCAACACTCAAATATGCGCCGCGCGCGTGGGCCCGTTCTGCGTATTTGGCGATGGAGAAGGCTTCGCCGGTAGGATTCAGTGGTGTTTCCAAATGAACCAGGTCACCTTTTCCCAGGCCCGCAGCGTCCCAGGTAGCATCGTCGGCATGGAGGTCAACAGTCTTCACGCCGTGCATCTTCTTGTGCAGGTCGATGACGCCGTGGCAGCCGTGGTATCCACCACTTATCGCAATAACTTTGGGTACGAGGTTGACGAGCAGAGCGTGGAAAGCGCTGAGGCCGCTTGTGTAGCTAACAACATGATTTGCCAAACCACTTTGTCCGTCCAATTCCTCTTCCTTAGCATCCGGGTACATTAGTGGGGCCAGGATGGTTTCCAGTCGGTTTGTGCTGGCGGATGCGAGGCGCGAGTATATCAAAGGTGTCTGGAGGTCGACGAATTCGCCTTCTGTGGGAACGGGTTGGAGTTGCGATGGGTCGTGAGGATATCGGAAGGTAGTTGCGGTATGAATTGGTGGGGCGACGTCAGTGAGGATGTTGATGCGGTCGTCGGCGTGGACGCCGTGGGTCGAGGGGTGGTATGCTGATGGTGGCATGATGATCGCAGTCGTCTTCTGTAGACAGCGTCTGTCGAGTTTCGAGTTGTTCGATGTGCTCTGAGTTCAATGCTGATGAAGTGGTGTATGTGAGTGTCGCAGTCGTTCTAATAAGTTGAAAGGCTATGAGATGTTGTCCTGGATATGTCCAATCAAACAGATTGCTTGTCAGAATGTCGAAATGTCGAAGATGTCGACATCACGCCCTAGACGGCGAAATTGCGGACGAAGACCGCTAGATCTAGCCGTTCACGCCATTAGGGTGGAGCTGTACCGGCAATTTGTGGACACAATCGTGGCAGAGCTGGGGGTGGAGTGGGTATACAGAGCTATCAAGGTGATGGCGTTGTGGGACGAGGCCCCAATAATCTCGTCTATAGATTAGACCTCAACAAAAAGTTACAAGTCCATCGACTAGCATGAACTCAATCGATGCCAAAGCCACTTGAAGGACGTTTCCGCGTAAGTTGTTGTGGTGCGGAATGTACACACTTATGACGAGTGCGGGGTAAAAACTGCCCCTCATTGCGACAAAAAAGTCACAGAACGCAGGACAAATGCCGCATGCGCAAGATGGAAGAAAGTTTTTCAATAGCATGAAACCGCACGTTAGACTGCTCAGATTTCGTTCATTCATAGCTGCCCACGGAGTCATAGAGTCTCACTGACAGGTGCTACACAATTATAAACCACCAGTTGCGCATGAACCCTTGCCTCTATGGCGCCGTCCCACCTCACCGAGATGTATCTACTGGACGCCAGCACCAGTGATGGTAGGTGGGCCTTCCTTGTACTTGATGCTTCCGTTGTTGGAGCCGCAAGCCTCGATTGATCGGACAACCTTGTAGGACTCGACATCGCCATCGGGAACACCACCAAAGACGACGTGCTTGCCGTTCAGCCATGAGGTAACGACGGTGGTGATGAAGAATTGGGAACCGTTGCTATGACGTGTCAGCCATGACTCTTCCTGATAGAGTATAGTATAGAAAACCTACGTGTTAGGACCAGCGTTGGCCATGGAGAGGAGGAAGGGGCGGTCGTGCTTCAACTTAAAGTTCTCGTCGGCGAACTTTTCGCCATAGATGGACTTGCCTCCAGTGCCCTAACGTCTGTTAACCATCTGTCTTTTTGTATGGAGAGTCGAGACTGACGTTGCCGCGGGTGAAGTCACCACCCTGGAGCATGAACTGAGGAATCACGCGGTGGAACTTTGAGCCCTGGTAGCCAAAACCCTTCTCGCCGGTGCAGAGGGCGCGGAAGTTCTCAGCCGTCTTGGGAACGACATCGTCGAAGAGCTCGAAGTTGACGCGACCGGATTGCGCTGTAACTCATAGTCAGCAGGTGGAAGTCGCATGTGAAAGCGGTCGTAGCTACCCTTAACCTCGCCCTGGCTGGTGACGTTGCCGGCATTGTCGACCTCAACGGTGGGCCCGGTCCAGGAGCAATCAAAGTAAGCCTTGATGGCCATGTTGTATGCCGAAGGAGTGAAGAAGCGTTTGTTGATAGGAGCGCGAAGTTGGGGAGCTGCGCGGAAAGCTGAAAGAGCAGAAGCTCTCGGAAGGTGGGGCATGATGCAGCGCGGGGTGTGAGTCTAACCTGATAAGCAGTTAGGTCCTGTTTCTTGGCAGTGAATCGTGAGATAGCCAGGTAATTGTGCGTTTAGACACTGCTGGGGATGCAGGGCTGACGTCTGTGGTGCCACTCTTGTTGGGTGGGAACTCACTCTGGGTGGTACCTTTGGAACTATCAGATAGCTATTCACAACACAATGGCCGGCTTCCAGCAAGACTCTGGTGGCAACTTACAGGAATGATACGAGGAATCGGGCCGCTATGCAACACGATATGCAAGATTCAAGGAATATAATACAATTGATGAATTGCCGACACGAGGTAGCAGTTGAAGGGTCGGATGGATGACCAGACGGAAAACTTTGGATACCTCAAGCTTGTGCACGAGTCTAGCGCGTTCCCCGATCCGGCGCTCCATTGCTCGCATCAATCGAGGACTGTATACATGACTACGACAGAAATAATTCATCTTAACTACCAGTACTCCTGGACAAGGTGCGCAACACCGTTAACACATTTCACTTTTCGTATGTCAAGTCGTGCAACAGTCCAAGGCGTGTTGTCTCACTCTGAGCATCATAGGTACCTGGATAGCTTGGAAAGGCCCGAGCTTAGATCACGTGAGCGCTGGGCCGCCATCGCCGTTTACCCTGTACCATGGGCATGGCTCGCGACAAGGTGAATATTCTTGTAAGCGGACATCTTTGCAGTCTTCTCGATTATATTTCGCGTGACCGAGACACCTCTGGCGCAAACGCATACTACCTTCCTCGTAACGACCTTTGCAATTCGCCCTCGGTGGTCCGCTCCCGAGACCGTGGTCGACAGCTGCCACCTCGACTCCAGTACACTCACATTACCATATTGCCAGACCGACACGCCACAAGTCTACAGCCATGGATCTCAATAGCTTGAAGGATCAAGTGAGCAACCTCACGCTCTACGACCTCAAGGCGGGATTCCGCAAGGCCCAAAATGGTATGCTGAGGGGAAGGGTGAAGCCAGCTGGCCAATGCTAACGCGCTTCGTAGCGGTGATGAACTACACAGAGATGGAGGCCAAGGTCCGCGAGGCAACAAACAATGAGCCATGGGGTAAGCCGAGCCTGGGGTCTCGCGAAGAATGCAGCTGACAGGCGGCCAGGTGCATCATCGACCATGCTACAGGAGATTGCCAATGGAACCTTCAACTAGTAGGCGATGCCCGAGGACCTGGCGGATCATGGCTAACGAATTAGCCAACTACTGAACGAGATCATGCCCATGATCTACAAGCGCTTCACGGAGAAGGCTTCGGAAGAATGGAGACAGATCTACAAGGTACTCGGGCGCTCTCCTTGTCGCCGGCGTCGCTAACAAGCCAGGCCCTGCAACTCCTCGAATACCTGATCAAGAACGGTTCAGAACGAGTCATTGATGATGCGCGCTCTCACGTCTCGCTCCTCAAGATGCTACGGCAATTCCACTTCATCGACCAGAACGGTAAAGACCAGGGCATCAACGTACGCAACCGCGCCAAGGAGCTCGCCGAACTTCTTAGCGACGTCGACCGCATCCGCACCGAGCGCAAGAAGGCGCGAGCGAACCGAAACAAGTTTGGTGGTGTCGAGGGCGGAGCCGGCATCGGCATGGGTGGCTTCTCAGGAAGCGGTAGCGGGGGTGGTAGCAGGTACGGAGGGTTTGGCAGTGAGCAGGCAGACTATGGTGGCTACAGAGGAGAGGTCTACGGCGACGGCGGTGGCTTTGGAGGCAACCAATCTGGCTTCGCAGACACACAACAGCGACGCGACAAGTTCGACGAGTACGACGAGTACGACGAGGGCGAAAGTGCTAGCCCAGCACCAGCACGGCGGAGAGAACCCACAACCACGCACGCGAGGAAAGAACCCAAGAAGGAGGAGCCTAAGCCGAAAGCACCAGAGCCCGTTGTCGACTTGCTCGCTTTTGACGACGAGCCTGCGCCCATGTCGACTTCAGCAGGAAAGCAGCCCGTTGCTGCTCCAAGCGACGACTTCGGCGACGACGATGATTTCGACGACTTCCAGTCTGCAGCTCCAGTAGCACCTGCATCCAAGCCAGCCGCTCCAGCCTACAATATCGTCTCTCCTGCGTCGACGTCTACTATCACCTCGTCAACCCAATTCGCCGCACCGACAGCCCAGTCCTCGGCCCAGAACAACAACTTCAGCAACTTGCTCGCAACAGTTTCACCACCACCTGCTGCAAACAAAATGAGCGCACCCCCCTCCATGACCTCTTCTTTCTCGCAACCACCACCCCAGCCCTCAGGCTACCAAGCCTCGGGTCCGAATTACTTCACTTCCGTGCCCCAGCCTGCGCCTCAATCAGCGTCATCCACGCCTTCTGTAATGTCGCCCGGCGGACGCATCGGCGGTGGTATCGGCGGCGGTGCACCCAAGAAAGCTGGTGGTGATGCGTTTGCGAGCTTGCTTGGTGGTGTTGCGCCGAAGAAGGCGGGCACACCAACGCAGAAGGTCACTATGGGTGACTTGGCCAAGCAGAAGACTAGTCAAGGGCTCTGGGGGGCGCCGGCTTCTACTCCCAGTACACCTGCTGCACAAGCACCTCAGCCGGGATCTAAGCCTGGTGGTGCGCTGGGGGATTTGCTTGGTTAGGTTGGTGGGAGAAGGTGGGGGGCAGATAGTGTGCCATGCGCTTTTTACTTGGTTTGGAATATGGATACAAAAGTGGCGTATGATGTGAGAATGAAGAGAGCGTAATAGACGATATACGAATTTCTGGTATGTCTGATGAACGCAATGGGAGCTGTGATGTTTCTCCGCAAATGCGGAGCTCTCATTGGCTGTGCTCTTGTTGAATATGTACAATCCTTTCGAAGCCATTCGGCTGATAGGCTTAAAAGGTCAGTCTGATGAAGGGCGTGACAAATGCTACAAGTGCAAGACAACGCTGTAGAGTAGCGTATCCCGGTAGTGAAAAGAGACGTATCGACGTTTGAAGCTGCTCATGGAGCATGCAGATGTGTTGCCAAAATCCCTACCCCCACTCTGCAGATGCGCCAACCTATTGGCTGCACCACAACCCCTGCATATTCATCTCCGCGGCCAAGACACGCTCTCTCCACGCGCCAGCATGTGAAAACATCATCGTCTCCTTTCCGCCATGCATAGATGGCATAGATGCAGCTCTCTCGCTTTCTTTTCCGCGTCGCCTTGCTGCTATTACCGATAGCCTTGATCGGCACAACATGGCTATACTTGTACCCTGTTTTCCACGGCTGCGCCTTTCCTAAACCCCCGTCTACGCACGCGCAAGCCGTCGCACCGTTCCGTCTACTTTCTCTCGGTGATCCCCAGCTTGAGGGTGATTCCTCACTTCCGGATCCGAATGCGCTCATCTTCCCGTCGATCGAGAACCTCGTACCGAATCTACGCGATGCCGCCAACTACACAGCGAAACGAGATGTTCTAGACCAAGCAGCACGAGGTGTTGTAAAAGATGCAGGGAAGTGGCTAGAGGGAAAGAGGAAAGCCATCGATCTTTGGGGAAACGACTGGTATCTTGCGCATATAGTCAGGAGCCTGAGATGGTGGACTGAACCCACGCACATCAGTGTCCTGGGTGATTTGCTAGGCAGTCAGTGGGTCACAGATGGCGAGTTCACGAAAAGAGCGGGTCGGTATTGGAATGTTGTCATGAGGGGATTGGAGAAGGTACCTGATGTTATCTTTGGCGCGATAGGGAGTGAAAACACGGAGCTGCCGCCAGCAGAAACATCACAAGAACAAGAAGGCGAAGAAAAAGACGTGGTAGAAGAGAAAGAGAATAAGAAAGAGAGGAGGCCGCTATGGGGTGGTACAACAGAAGTACTCGGTGCAGATAAAGACTGGCAGAAGCGCGTCATAAACATCGTCGGAAATCATGACGTCGGCTACGCTGGTGACATCGATGAATCGCGTATCGAACGCTTCGAGAAGGCGTTTGGAAGCTCGAACTGGGATATCTGGTTCACACTGCCAGACGAACTGCGCTCAAACAAAACTGACCCAACCGATCCAACCGACCCAGACCAACGTACCGACCCATCTCCATCTACCAAAGACGCCACCAGACCGCCAACCCTCCGCCTCGTAATCTTCAACTCGATGAACTTGGACACCCCCGCATGGTCCTCGGACCTCCAGACAGAAACCTACTCCTTCACGAACCACATCATTACTTCCTCCCTGCCTGTCACCGACAAAACACACGCCACCATCCTCCTCACACACATCCCGCTCGAAAAGGAAGCTGGTATCTGCGTCGATTCTCCATACTTCGATTTCTTCGAGGGAGGCCAAGGATTGAAGGAACAGAATATGCTATCTGATCACGCTAGTAAAATCGTTTTGGAAGGAATGTTTGGCATGAGTCCAAATAAAGATGCAGAGGGTGGAGGCAAGGGCAGAAGGGGTATTATCGTTAATGGACATGATCACGCTGGTTGTGATGTTATGCACTGGATTAGGCAGCCCGGCGTGCAGGACACATGTCAGGTGGCGAACGTCAAAAGGGAAGAAGCATATTGGCCAACTAGTACCGCGAACGACACCATGATTGCCACTTCAATGGATATCGATGGGGTCGACATTAACTTTGTAGCTGCCAACGATACCGATACCGATACCGCTATCCAAACCGAGACCGACTCCACTCAGGAAGAATCAACATCTGAATCTTCACCAGAGCCTACTCTGGAACCGGCTTCCGAACCACCTCCACCGCCCAAATGGCGCGCTCAGCGCTTCCCAAATCGCCCTTACGATATCCATGCAGATGACGAATGCACGTCTATTAACGACGCGCCCCATATCCGCGAGATTACGCTCCGTAGTATGATGGGCGAGTACTCTGGCTATGCCGGTTTCCTGTCTGCGTGGTTCGAGGAAGAGAAGGGAGAGAAGGGGGAATGGGTTTTTGAGTTTAGCTCGTGTGGCGTGGGTGTGCAACATTGGTGGTGGGGGATACACATTGTTGACCTGATTCTGATGGTTTGTGTGGTTATTGGGGGTTTGGTTTGGGGATACGAACGAGTGGCTGATGATGCGAAGAAGACGGAGGTGAAGAGGGATGTGAAGGAAGGCAGATCGGAGGACGTTAGAGATAGGAACGAGGCGAGGATTGTACAGACTACACGCGGGCGTACGTCTTCTGTCATGGAAGTTCAAGAACGAAAGATATAGATTAGAGTACAACTTCTGCCGATACACTATCGACATGGACTCATCAAACATACACTCATGTAGCCGCCCAACACAATGACCATTAAACCGCCATACTCTTGATGTCATCGGTAAGCTTCAAGAAGTGATTCTCGCCATTTCTAGCATCTTCTTTGATCATCTCTGCCGCTCCCTCTCCGATGCCATACGCCACCATCTGCGTATGTCCGTTGTTCACCTTGGGGATAGAAGACACATCCGCGACACGCAGGTTGCGAACACCGCGGACGCGAAGGCGAGAATCGAGGACGGCGTTTGGGTCATCCGATTTGCCCATTGCGCAGGTGCCGGAAGCATGGTAACCTAGGGATGGGTATCAGTCCTCAAATCACGTATCAAGACTGTAATGACAACTCACAAGTCGTAGCATGTTCCCTAACATGCGGCTCCCACTCTTCCCTAGTCTCGAAACCATGATGAGCCAAACCCTCCGGCCAACTGCCCTTGATAACATCCTTCGTTCCCTTGCCTTTCATGATGATTTCGTTCGCAAATCGGCATGCCTCGCTCATGACCAGCATGTCCAGTGGGTCTTCTAGGTAGGCATGATCGACAATCGGGTTCTCCATCGGATCAGCAGACTTGAGCGTCACACTTCCCCTACTGTGCTGATTGAACAACAATGCACACATGGCGAATGCGTGTTTATGATCAATGGGAAAATCTTCATATTGCTTTGGCCCACCATATAGTTCCGTGTTCCAGAACTCGATGTTTGGTTGCGAGGGCGTGAGACCCATAGGGTCGCGGCCTGACTGTCGGGGCGCGTTGGTCCACAAGGGCGAGTCTTGTAGGCGTTCGTCAAGGCGGGCGTATCCGAATATGCCAAAAGGGAAAGTAGAGAGGATTCCAGTCTTCTTTTCTTGGTAGAGGGCGTAGGTTGAGGCTATGGCGTTATCGTGGTATGCGAGGTGGTCATTTGTCAGGTTTGGTTCGGAGACTTCGTAGAAGATGAAGCAGAGAACGTGGTCCATCAGGTTTCCGCCAACACCGGGGAGATCAACGAGACACTCGATTCCATGTTTTTCTAGCTGTTCTTTTGGTCCAAGGCCGGAGCGCATTAAGATTGGTGGACTACAATATGCGCCTGCTGCGACAATGACTTCTTTTCTCGCTTGGTAATCGATCTTTTTGCCGTTCTTGGATATCGTTGCGACACCTGTTGCTGTGAGGTCCTCGGAATCTTTGTTGAAGAGCAGTTTGTTGACAGTCACTTCGGTCTTGATGGTGATATTCTCCCGTCGATAGCCCTTGGTGATGAAGTCTGCGGCGGTACTCCGGATACCCTGATGCACTGTTCGTGGTACGTCTCCGCATCCATGAGGTGTCTCTCCTGTTGAAAACATGTCGGCGTGGTAAGGAAGACCTTGATCGACAAGGCTCTCTCTGACACGTTCAGAAATAGGCGCTAGATCGTGAGGCTCGGTATGAAGAGGTCCTGACGTCCCATGAACCGACATATCAGCTTTATGCCAGCCCTTCTCGTGGAAAGTCTCGGCCTGCATCATAGTCAGCTTTTATGCTAGAGCCGTTCTAGCCTTCAACAACAAACCTTCTTCATATACTCGAACATTTTCTCTCCAGTCCATTCATCCATCTCCCAGTCGTCGTAGTCCTGCTTTGTGCCTCGAATACAAAGCGTACCATTGACGCCACTTGAACCTCCAAGGAAGCGCCCTCTGCTGACCTTGACCTGTCGGTTATCTACCTTGGGCATGGGCTCGGTCACGATATTCCAATCTGTCTCGCTGTCGAAGTTCTTGCTCCACCCTCCCGCCATATGCACATTCTCAAGATCAGCATTGTCGGGTCCAGCTTCCAGGACGAGAATCTTTGCATTGAGGTCCTCGGCAAGACGACCTGCAATTACGCAGCCTGAAGTGCCGCCACTAGTGAATCTCGATTAGCATTTGTTTGCTCAAAGGATAATCGGCTGAGAACGATGTGCAGCGCTCTCTCAGTGAGGTTGAATTACCCGCAGATGATGTAGTCGTAGACCTCCGTAGGGTCAACTGAGTCGACGCGTTCAAGAGACATGGCTGTGATGGTGAGTGTTCAGAGAGGCGGTCCAGTTCCTAGTCTCCAGAACGAGGCCAAAGCATATATAACTTTGCCAAATGGTCAGTTAGCCTAGATATAAAGGCCACGGAACAGAGCCGCACTGCACGGTAGCGGGACCGGATGTACCGCCACGTCGCAGAATGGGCCAACATGAAAGGCTACTGCATGTCAGCTAACGCCCTCGAATACGCCAGCTCCTTGGAGACTCAACAAAAGAACCAACCCAGCAGCTGTAGTTTGTGATTCGTGCCACTATGGTCATCCTTGTGTACTATTCTCACCACCTGTATGCAGGTCTTCACTTGGAGTAGCGGAATCAGTCCGAATGGGTCGATCACGCAGCATTTTAGGTTTGGGTCTAGCTCAGCTTTGGGGGCGCCTAGGAAGAAGCAGGACCACGTAGAACTGGGGTAGTGTGGGTGATCGACGAATCAGAGGGAGGTGGTTGGGACGTCGTGTTCTCTAAGTTGATGTTCGGTCGGATCGCTGTTGGCCCTGCAGGCGCGTGCGTTGCGGGGTAAACCCGTGTACCCGAAGGCAAGGGGCTATGCCAGTTACATCGACCTAACGTTCTGGAAAGAATATATCGATAGCTCAGCGAGCAATGCTTGAGTTGATTTAGAGTATTGAGACATGCAAAGCAAGGTTGTTTTTGTCGTTCATCTTACGTTTCCAATCTATTAAGAGGTACATGTCGAGCACGTTTGATGTATACATCAATCTACGAGGAGGAAGAGAGTACACTAGAATACCTCTGTAAGATGCTAGAAAACATTGAGAGATCTAGACATATCTCTACTATCGTTACCACTCTATTCTAACCGAAGTGTCTATGGTTGGCAAGCGAAGCCACGAACCTGTAAGCTTACACCAAAACATCCCTTCTAGGATTGATTGCTGGCGACTGATAAGCAAAGACCGCATCTCAAATCACAAAATTTTCAAGATCTTCTACCACCCTGAAGCGACTAGTAGCCACCACCGAGCCCGCCACGACCGCGATTTCCGCCTCGTCCACGACCAGCATCGCCACGAGGACCAGGGGCATTCGTAGGAGCTGCATTCGGTGCCTGGAAGCCAGGAGGAGGAGCTTTTCTACGAGTGTTACGCCTGTGAATGTCAGTCTCATATCGCACCAGTAAGTTTTGATCTCATGTCTTACCAGTTCGGGTACTTCATCAAGGAGCGGCCACCATTCCACTGGAGTCCTTGATCCTTCTCTTGATTGGCGACAACTTCGTGAGCATCTTGTAGTCCTCGCGCTGCTTGAAGGGGAGGAAGAATGAGGCCGCCCCACTTCTTGTAGTGACGAACTAGGAGCAGGTCGACGAGGGCAGTGTTGCCGACGATGGATGCAACGCCGGGATGAATGTCCTCTGGGTGGGTCATACCCCAGATGATCTGATCCATGGCGTTTTCGTTGTTCTCAATCAGGTCCTACAGGGTGTTGGTGGTAACCAACTAATTGCTTGAGTGAAGGAGAAAACGCAGGAGGGACAAAGTCGTGTTGAAAAGAATCAAACTAACAGTAAAAGTGAAGAGAGCTTACAATTGCATTGCTGACATTGACAACGGTGGCAACGTCGGTATCGTGATTGTAGTTGGCGACTTTTCCCTTGTAAGTACGCCAATAGGTCACTAAGCTAGTGTCCGCAAACGATTCGAAATCGTTGACTACATAGCCAGTCGGACGATCGCGACCTGGCTTGTACTGAATCGCGTTGATGAATGTAGTGTTGTTAGACATCGTAGAGGCTTGCGGTCTTCGTTGATCGATTGCTCGCTGAAGTTGTTTGCTTCGATACAGTTCGTGATGTCAAAGTTGTAGTCTATGAAGAGCGTTAGCAAAGATGTCTTCGACGAATGACTTCGCAAACTTACGGTATCGGTTGAACGCTGGTCAGAAACGCAGCTCTGGGGAAGTGATAGTGTTGTCGTTGAAGATATAGGAAAGAAAGGAAAGAGAGTTGGTGGAGAAGAAATTATATACAGACAGGAAGCCGCTCCGACCAGCACTAAAGCACGCAATTCTCCTTCACGTCGAGAAGTAAAAGGCAGAGTGCGACAGATGATTCCGGAAGAGTCTGGCCGCAAGGTGAGGGCGGTAGTCACCTTGAACATTGAGAGGGAAAGGCCATCGCAAACGACGGTCGCCTCGATTGGTGATGTCGGGAGAAACGCATAGCTTGCGATACCGGATAATCAACGAGAAGAAATGAGCAAGATGTACTTATAGAGCTGCAGCGTTGGAATATCAAGCGTGTTTCATGTCATTAGGGAATGTGTGTGTTTCAAGCGTGACCAATGGACCAACTGATGTGACATACAGCAAGTACCCCAGTGTGCTCGTGCACACTCCGCATGCTCAGCGTCTTGAGAGCAATTGCCAGAACTGTATCCTTGCCTGGGTTTGTCACAAAAATGACATGATGATCACGTGGTATCGTGAAGCAGAATACGTTCTAGCGGCCAAGTGGAGATGAATCTGCTTCCTGGCGGTGCCAGAACCATTGTGTCTCTCGCTGCCGAGGTTTCCGCATATAACGGAAAACATGCTGATGTATCAACACGGATAGTTCGGGAAAGGCCCAGTCAGTCCTGGAGAATCTTGTGATGATCCACTGCACGTGTTGGTGCTGCTTTGTGGACAATCACAGCGTGTACTCTGCGCGTTCCGATTGTCACCCCCTCTTCTGGACTATAAATATCGTAAGCTTCTGGCACCTTACGCTTCTTCGCTCACCCGAAATCTTAGTATGGTCGGCCTCAACATGTTGTCAGGAACCGCTTTTTCGCGAGAAAGATCACCGCCAGAACCCGGAATGGATTACGTCGATTACATCAAGTCCCGCGAAAGACTTGCTGCACTGGAAGTCAACCACATGCCAGACTTCTGGTCGATGAAAAACGTGGACCTCCAAAAAGCGATGAAAGTGCTGAAGTTAGTTGGAAATGGAAACAAGGCATTCATGGTCGACAAGCTGGAGCATCATTCCAGAAAGATGCGCTGGCGACACCAAAAACAGCTTTGGGACCAAGCCCAGAGTTTTATACGTGAGCGACCGGAGCTCATGCTCACCAGCAAGGTCAAAAGTGAGCCCTCCAGAAAGTGCTTCATGGACTTGCCTCCGGAGATCCGGGACATGATCTACGAACTCGCCCTCTTCGACCCTCCTTACATAACACCAAATAGCGTTACTGGACGGGGAGCCGGAGACGATCATCATAGCGCTGGAGTTTTGAAGATCACTGGCAAGATCACTGGCGACGCTGGTCGATTCTCCCCTGTTCGTTCTTGGGATTATACGCTGATGCATCTCGCCGAGCTTCGAGTTGACCGTACCATTTCAGTATTGCATGTTGTTGGCGCGTTGAACAAACAAATCCGGCAAGAGGTACAGGGGTTCTTCTGGTCCCATACCAGGGTCCAGCTACAGTTTGGCCAGCCGGGTCCTCTTTTTTTCGGTATCTGTAAGTTCCTCAGGAAGATCGGTCCCCTTGGTAGGAGCTCTCTTGCTGGCTTGAACGTAGATCGAATAGCTACCGACGATCAGCACCAGAATTACCGAGCCATGATCAAGCTGCTAGGAGAATGTAAGAAATTGAAAAACCTGACGTTGTATATGCCGATAGGTTCGATGCTAGGCAGTGCCGACCGGAACGCAATTAGGGGCTTCTTCCTACGAGATCAGCCTCTTAACAGTCCCAGTGTGAAAAGTCTTGTGGACGTACTGGGTAAGACGCCAACACTGCGTTCTGTGCAGCTACACATGATGTTTTCCAGAAATGGGAAGTTCCATTGTTTTGACCACGACGATATGTTTGCCAAATTCACCTTTTCCGGAGCTCGTGAAGCGCTGCTGGTTCAGGAACTTCGCAAACGTGTCACAGCTTGTCCTCGTCATCAAGACGCTCGTTTCGAAGTCATCAGTACCAGGAAAAAGACCCTAGACTATGAGGAATGGAAGAAATTGACTCCCCGAGATTCAGGTATATGGTAAACAAAAACTGTCAGAATGATCGAATAGTCTCGATGAAGACACGCAAGACACTGACATAAGTGAAGGAGCTTTGTCGCGTGGACAAGATTGAAGTATAGTGCTCATAGATCTCCTTGGGGCGTGATGTACCATAAAACATAAAGTCTTCAATGTCTTTGGGCAAATAATCGTGGTGAAATCTGGCTTCTTCGCTGTGACATGTAGCGTGTCTTTGCTGTGCATACGAACAACTCTCAATTATGTTTGAATAGAGAGTGCATCGCAGCACAGCCGATAAAAGAAGTGTCGAACTCTAGTTGTTATTATTTTATGCATGTGCGGGGTTCCTGTCCTTGGCTGAAGCTGGAGGGTGGTGCTGAAGCTTGTCTGGAACGCGACGCGGCAGGCGGGGAAGACGCGTTTCGCTTGCCAAGCACACTGCCTGCCTAGCTCTTTCCTATTACGCATCAACAAGTTCTCCTCCTCCACTCGATCCAGACAACCTGGGCGACGTTTGCGACAGAAAGATGCTTATCTCTGCTGTGCTATTACACATCTGTGTTACCCGCAGCCTGAGATGGCACAGTATAAGCTTATCACGAAGCGCATCACATCTCTCTACATCAGAAACAAAAGCTTTGGGTATCATCAAAATACATTAATCTATCATGACTGTTGCAACAACCTCATCAAGTCGTTGCATCGTCTGGACTACCGCTTCTCTTACTCATATCTAAGACCGTGACCAAACTTGAACACTGGGTTCTCAGTATCAAACGGCACATCCTCCTTGGACGCCTCAACAGCCTCGTCACTCCTCGGCAAATCAAACGGCAACATTCCCTCGGGACCACTGCCATCCTTGCCAAAGACTACATCAAGGAACGCATCTGGACTAGTACCAAAGTTCACCATGAGTGCCTGCGCCTGCTCAGCAATCTCAGGGAACGCACCGGGGCGATCAAGGAAGACGTCGACAATGGTGGGCACGGCGGTGTAGATGGCTGCTTGGCGCGCCTTCTCGGTGCTGTTGTATTCCAGGGAGCCGGAGTGGTAGTTCTTTTCGAAACCCCCAGGGCGGGGCTCGTAAGGCGCAGCCAGGCGGAGGAAGGCGTAGTCTGCTTCTTCGGGGGTAGCGACAACGGTCAAGTCGCGCTTCTCAAGATAAGTAGCGTTGATACCTTCGACGTAGAACTTTGCCTTTGACTTTTCGCAGTCGGAGGCCTTGAGGGGAAGGGTGTGGTCTTTGTTGGTGAGGAGGGTGATGGATTTCTTTTGGGCTTCGAAACCAGCGGCGACCCATTCTGGTTTTCCAACGTTGGCGACGGCTTCGTCGACATCGACGAAGGGGTTGTCGAAGAGGCCGAGGATGAACTTCTCGCGGAGGAGGCGACGGACTGACATGTCGATTCGCTCTTCGCTTATGATGCCCTTCTCCACCAGCTCGAGAACCAGGTCGGTTCGCTGCTCGCCGCCCATCTGGTCGGTGCCGGCGTTGAGAATCTTCTCTGCGCGCTCGAGTTCGGTCAGGTTCTCGGCACCCCAGGCACGAGCGGGCATGTCTTGTCCGGCGATGATGCCATCGGTGATGAGACCCCAGTCACTGACGACGATGCCGTCGAAACCGAGTTCGCCACGGAGAAGATCGGTGACGATACCCTTGTTCATTCCAGCAGCGACCTCTTCGTACTTGGTGCCCATGGGCCTCGAGTAGTACGGCATCATCTGCCTCGCGCCAGCTGCGATGGCCGCCTTGAAGGGAATAAGGTGCATTTCGAAATTGTTTCCGGGATATGTGGCATTCTTGCCGTAGGTGAAATGGCTGTCTTCTCCGTCCTGGACGGGTCCACTTCCGGGGAAATGCTTGGAGACGGTGGTGACGGAGTCCTTTCCAAATTCACCAGGGCCGTGGAAGCCCTTGATGTAGGAAACGACAAGCTCAGCGGTCAATGTGGCGTTCTCGCCCATCGTGGTGGTGATCCTAGCCCACCTGGGTTCGGTTGCTACATCGATTTGAGGATGCAGCGCAGACCTGATACCGACAGCCTTGTATTCTTGTCGTGCGATATCCGCAAAGGTGTGTACGAGCTCAGCATCACGGATTGCTGCCAAGCCTAAGCTACCTGGCCACTGCGAGAACTTGATCGCCGCAATCTGACTACCAGTGGCATCAACGAATGTGTGTCGAGGATCTGAGGAGAGTGTGATTGGGATGCCGAGCCTGGAGTCCAAAGCCAACTGCTGGAGACTGTTGTAATATTGTGCAGTTTGGCGTACATCGGTGATCGCACTGTTAAGGTTGAAATGTGTCATGTGCAACCCTTGGATTGATGATGAACTAGAGTTCGTCACAGTTCCATTGGGACCCGGGAAGGTGATTTGCTGGAAGAGTTGTCCGGCCTTCTCTTCCATGTTCATGCGCTGAATGAGGTCCTCCACACGCTCATCCACCGACAGCGATGCATCCCGGTATGGTGCGGAGTCCATTTCTGTTGATCGTGATGTCATCCGTGGGTATGTTGAACGACTTGAAACCGGAGTGCGGATGGCTGTTGACATTGCTGTTGCAGCGAAGAACAGCGTTGTGAAGGTGTTCAGCTTGCGCTGACTGCGGTTGCGAGCGACCATCTTGCCGGATGTGCGAGTTTAGGCAAAAGGTGGAAGATGGATTCGGATGCTACTGGCCACTCGGTATACGGATGTGTACCAGGTATTTGTACTCTGGCTTCACACACCCCGTTACGATGCTCCGCCATCATGTGCGCCACATCCGAGGGAAAATGAAGTCTTGTGTCTGCTTGGGGAAACTTCGGATGGACCGTTGGCTTGGAACATGTGCTAACTACCAGCCTTCCACTGGGCTTGGCACAGTCGAGATTGCCATAAGTTGGAGCCGACGATTGCCAAGACGATGCGTGTGGAGTGCAGTGTGGGGAAAACGTGGGTCGGGGTAAAGCCCCCGAAGCTACCACCCCATTTTCCGCCGAATGCTGGTCCGGCAGATTGGTGATTGGATGCACGGCCACGCTACGGATACTAATGACATATAACGAACGGTTCGACACACCCTTTCGAGCTGGTAGTCTAGTTGTCATGTGAGCAAGTGAAAAATTGCGCATGCTGGGGAATGACATGCAACTCCACATCCCGCTATGCTCACTGACTCGATGTCCACAATTCACAGTGCCGGCGGCTTTTGAAAAACGTCCGATACGGGGGTGTGCCGCATGCCGGTCGAGAGATATTGATGTTTTCACGAGAGCAATCATGGATTCAGTATGTGTGCTCTTGATGAAAATAGGCTGGGTCGAGGCAGGCGAAGAAGATGCAAGCAGTGCCTTCATTGCCGTAGCTGAATCGTCGGTGAGAAATTCGATGTCGTCGCAATGTCTGGTGCACTGGTCTCGTATCTCGGCCCAATTCCTTGAGCCGTGCTTCCGGTACAATGAGGGTACCAAGGCCACCCCCGCCGTCTCCGCCATCGCAAGGCTAGTTTTGTTAGCACTGTAACTATACCAGCGTACCGCCATTCCATGGCGGAGGTACTCACTGCTTTCCGGTACACATCCGCGCACCACTAGAGCGATTCTAGAACCAGGTGTCTACTCCTGCTAGCTCTTGTATGTCTTGACTCAAACGCTTTCCTGGCGTTCATTTCAACAGGTCAGGGAAGACCGATGCAGATTGTACGTCGTCATCTTACACACTGTCCCCTGTCGTGCGCTTTGGTAATTAAAGCTTGTCTTTATGCGGCTGAATGTTAGCTTGGAGGTCGGCGGTGGTGCAAACAGTCGGAACGTTTCTAGTGACGGTATAGGCTTTTGCTTACCTTGTCAGCTGCGCAGTCTTCCATCGTAAGGGAGTAAAGAGTTCCCGTCTCGCACAACAACATCGAGACTCTGATGATGTGAGGCAGTCAGCCTCAGTATATGCACGCGCAAGGACCCACTACTTCGCAGCGTCTGCTCGACTCGCAAGCGTGAACAAATCACACCTCGCACGAATAACGCCCATGCGGCAGGAGCCAACACCGCCAAAGCAACCCCATATGCCATATGCCGCGCGCAATGCCGATGAAATGGTAAAGCGCACTACGTCGGATCGGAAGCGCGTAGCCAGTCCATGCTGGAGAAGAAGCGCTAGGATAGCGCGAGTCCGATGGTCGGTCCAGGCTAAACGCTTCTTGGCAAATGCTTGGAAATTCGGGCCTGGCCCTCGAGACGATGGGCTGGGAGAAAAGAATACATGATGGAGTAGCTGACGAAGACAGAGAGATGATGGAGAAAGGAGTGGAGATGAAGAGATACGACAGGAATGAGAATGACGTGATCGCTGGCATGCTCTGTTGACCTGGCCGCACGCCGCGCCTTTTGCCAGCTAATTGCTTCTCGCCTTGTACCTTTGGCGAGGATCTTGATAAAGACGCCTGTTCTTGAGATGGAGGTGCGCTCTAAATATAACGACGCGACGTTGTCGAGAAGTCGTCATCTAGTGCTTACCGGTGTGCTGGTCCTGGGGCGTCATTGTGGGGTTAGCGAGCCATAGCAGGAAGGTGCGACGTAAAACAACAAAGACAATTCCGGTCGCGATAATCCCAATGGAAGCATCTCTGAAAGGGATGCATGTTAGTATTCTTAAGTCAACAGGATAGATTCGGCCAAGTGCGGACATTTCGTGTAAGTCCAAGCTGTGGTAGATTCTGTCATCCAAGTAGCAGTAATAGCGCTCTGACAACCACTGTAGTAGAACCAACATCGCAAACCACGTGGGTTTTGTATCCATCATTTCTAGTCTTGTTGTTCCGTGATATATTCGAACAGTTTCGCATCCCACTATGGGTCTGCAACTGACGTAACTCGTCCGTCGCGCACGCTACTCCGTGGTTCGGATGCTCTCTAACACTGGGCCGTAAGGCTTTCCCTTCGCCGGCCCTGGAGCGCAGGTATCATGCCCTACGTCGCTAGGTGATGATGGAATCTGTAGATGATACAGCCTGTCTCTCTTTCAACCAAATCGTTTGCCATATCCTTTGACCACGCCATCCAGTATAGTGCGCATCCTCTTGCACCCCTCAATACCCACCGCCAACATACTCTCTAACCTCTCCATTCTGACCCTACTCTCCATGACACAAACAGCAACGTTATCGCTCTCTCCCAGTGTTCCGACCGTCAAGAATGGCAACTCTAATTCTTCCTGGTTGTTCAGATCTAACAACGGATCATCCGCACTCGCATTGTCTGCCGCGCTCGCACTTGCCGAACTTGCCGCCGTACAAGCCACAAGATAATCCGTCATTGGTATTCCAGCGTCGATAAGCGCCAGCGTACTCGCGTTGATACACGCCGCTAACAAACTGCCGTCCTGGCTGATGATGTGCACATTCAACGTGATTGTCGAATGCGGGTAAAGGTGCAATAACAGCACACCCCCAAAGGCCTCCCTCAGACAATGCTCCATCTCGCTTGTCCTTTTGTCACTCTTCCTCTTCCTGCGCTCTACACCAGAGAAGCCAGCAAAATTGATCTCGACTTCCACTTTGGCGAGCTTGTCGGCGCCGCCTCGTTGCCCGCTTTGCTTGCCTTCTGCGGGGCCTGTCACGGATACAAGGATCTTGGTGTTGCCCATCTCTAGGTACGAGGACCCGTCGGCGGCGGCTTGCGTGGAGATTTGCGCGTGGATGCGGCGGAGTTCGTTCCAGCGGCGGCCGTCGAGGCGGAGGAGCGCGAGGGAGTAGGTGCTGGTGTCTAGCGGCATTTTGGCGATGTCGCAGAATGTGGGAGGTATTGATTGTTACGCGACACGAGTTTCGGCTTTAAATTGGGGTTTGGATGTTTGTAAACGTGCAATTGCGCGCGATGATGTAGACGTCAAGGCTCGAGCTCCAGATTTTGGCTGGAAGTTCTTGCAGGGATGCTCTGTTAGTCCCGCCCCGCTTTCACGTGAGAGCGCGTTAGCGCGTTTGTGCAGCTTATTGGCGCCTTCCGACTTCCCTTTCACTCCTGCCTCACGTGCATCTTTCCATGGCAATCGCCGTGGACCGTGACTGTGCACGAGGATGTGATACGATTTCGGTCAAGCGTTGCTGCCAGTGACTAGCTTAACAACTCCTGGTCGCATCATCCATCATGTCATTTCGCGATAAGTCCAAGCATCATGAAAGAGCGATCAAAGCCTTTGGCGAGAGCGGGGAGGACGAGGATGACGGTCTTGACATCATCGAAACATCGCGCAAAGATCTGGACCTTTCGCAGTATATTGACGGTCAGTCGATGCCTTGCACACCTTTGACAAGATGCTGATATCTGATAGTCCTCACACAAAGCCAGACACAGTCGCAGAGGGTAGCTGAAGAATCAACAGACGACGAACAGGACGTGCGAAAGCCGGCGGTGTCACGAGATAGAAGGATATCTACTTCTGGCACCGACGATGCTGATTCAGAAGCTGATTTGTTGGCTGATGAATTCGACACTGGTGCTGCCTACAAGCAGTACAAGGGTCGCAGAACTCACAACCGTAAGCGCGTCGCTGCCGAAACCAACAGGATTCGTGCGGCAAAGAAGAGCAAGGCATCGGCTGCATCAAGTATCGTCGGTCGAAAAGCTCCGCCGAAGAAAGACACGGGATATGGTCCGACGGGATTCACCACCGACTCTTTGGGGGATGACGCAGGTCCTACACCTACTTTCCTAGACGACCCAATTCCTGACTATATCATCTCGCGACAGCGGTCACTGAAGAAGTTGCATGAAGCTGGCCTGCGATGTCCTCCTAGCTATCGACAGGTTGACTGGTCCGATATTGCCGACACCGAAGAGAAGCCATTGCTTCACAAGGACGTCCTGCCGCAACGAGAGAAAAAGGACATCAAACTTCACCAGTCGCATGGTACTATACCCGGGCCCATCGCTCAATGGCTGCGCGACTACCAAGTTGAAGGCGTCCAGTTCCTTCATGACAAGTTTGTCAAGCAGACAGGTGCCATACTTGGCGACGACATGGGCTTGGGCAAGACCATCCAAGTCATCGCATTCCTGACAGCAGCGTTCGGTAAAACGGGCACTGAGCGCGATGCAGCCTGTATGCGGAAGATTCGTCGCTTACCCAAAGAACCATGGTATCCGCGAGTGCTCATCGTGTGTCCAGGTACACTTATGCAAAATTGGGAAGACGAGCTATCAAAATGGGGTTGGTGGAACGTCTCCCGATACCACGGCTCCAGTATAGCCGACCGAAAGGGCGTTCTCGGTGCCGCAGCGAAGGGATCGCTCGAAATCATGATCACGACGTATACGACATACCGCAATCACGAGAGCGAGATTAACATGATTGACTGGGACTGCGTTATCGCTGACGAGTGCCATCAAGTCAAAAGTAAGAATGCTGAGATTACTAAGGCGATGAACAAGATCAACGCGTTGTGTCGTATTGGTCTAACAGGCACGGCTATTCAGAACAAATATGAGGAGATCTGGAACCTTCTCAACTGGGCACGACCTGGTGCATATGGCTCAGCACAAGAGTGGAAACAGAAGATCAGCCTGCCCTTGAAGTTAGGACAGGCTCACGATGCTACCAACGCGCAGCTAGCCGACTCGCGAAGCAAGGCACAGGATCTCGTTCATAACATCCTACCTAGTGTCTTTCTTCGGCGTATGAAGACGCTTATTGCTGATCAATTACCGAAGAAGAGCGATCGCATCATCTTCTGCCAGCTCACCGAGACCCAGGCTGATGCATACCGAACATTTCTCGAGAGCGACAGGTGTGAAATGATACGCAATGCACGAGAAGAATGCGATTGTGGATCTAAGAAGGGTAGAGGATATTGCTGTCATGTCGAATTTGAAGGTGAGAAGTGGTCAAATTACATTTTCCCTGCCATGATCACATTCCAGAAACTTGCGAATCACCTCGGTTTGATAGTACCAATGTCGAGCGAAAACCAGGAGAAGCAAGCTAAAGATCTCCAAACACTGGAGATAGCTTGTCCTGACACGTACAAGAAACTCTACGCGATCCGCGACAACATCTTGAGACAATCCCAGCGAGAGTTTTGTGGAAAGTGGAAGGTGCTGCGGCGACTGCTCGACTTCTGGTACTCAAATGGCGATAAAGTCCTCATCTTCTCACACTCAGTTCGTCTATTGAGACTACTCAGGGGTCTTTTCGATGTTGATGGTACGAAATACAATTTCTCATACCTTGACGGCAGCATGAAGTACGAAGATCGCTCTCAGGCAGTCGCAGACTTCAACGCAGACCCCAATCAATTCGTCTTTCTAATCAGCACCAAGGCGGGAGGCGTTGGTCTGAACATCACCTCTGCCAACAAGGTTGTTGTAATGGATCCACACTGGAACCCAGCATATGACCTCCAAGCCCAAGATCGCGCCTACCGTATCGGCCAAACACGCAATGTCGAGGTCTTTCGCCTAATCTCAAGCGGCACGATCGAAGAAGTAGTCTATGCCCGTCAGATTTACAAGCAACAACAAGCCAACATCGGCTACAATGCCTCTGAAGAGCGCCGCTACTTCAAAGGCGTAATGGACCAGTCCACCAAGAAAGGCGAGTTATTCGGTCTAGAAAACCTCTTCACATTCGAAGAACACAGTGTACTTCTCCGCGACATCATGCATAAGACCAACGTCGCAGAATCAAAAGCCGGTGTCAATGCCTACGACTTCCACGTCGACGAGTCGCAGTTTGACAGCGAAGATGAGGACATTCTGAGCAATAAGAATCTGGGCCTCGATGACGACGCTAACATTGCTGGTATCAAGAGGTTTGCTGATTCATTCTTGGCAAGTGCCAGTGCCAGGGGAAAGAAGGTTGTGAAAAGGAATGGGCCGGATCCGATCAACGCAATCTTAGCGAAAGCTGGTGTCCAGTACACGCATGAAAATTCCGAGGTTATTGGTCGCAGCGAGATGGAAGCGAGGCTGGGCAAGCGCGCACAGGAACTGCGCAACGATGTTGATCTGGGTAATGAACGCGTGTTCCAAGGCACGCAGTCGCAATCTCAATCACAACTGCAGCACCACTCTAGCCCTCTCGATGACTCCAATGATCTTGACAATTCCGAGGCTGATGACGACGAAGACGTTCATATCACGGGCAGTGCGACGAAAGGAGAGTTCAAGATCAATTACAGGTACAGACCTAATGAGCAGGTAAGGAAGAGGCAGTTTTGCAGTATGGCTGAGAGTATGGGGTTTGATGACCCGGCAGAGTTTGCGCTACTGGTTGAGAGTAGTAGCCAGGAAGAGAGGAGGAAGATGTTGGAGAGGTTTTATCGCGGAAGGAGGAGGCAAATCATGGGGAACTTGGGTACGTCGAGTTGATGTTTCAGATCTAGATGAGGCAAGTGCCAGATGATGTCGGCAATGTTGAACAAGAACGCCACGTGTGACCATCTGTCGATGTCGAATTGACAATGATGGTACCATGCTTTGGTCAACCTCCAGCAGGGTGTTCTGGCTTATTTATGCTACGTCGCGGGTATGTGGGTGGCTCACGAGTGCTCCAGGGAGATTGTCCATAGAGAACATGATGTGGAAGTGCATGCCTAACGTTTGGTGTACGATACCTGGAGAAGAGGAGAGACTTTGTCAATATATCCCGGAGGTGCAAACAAAGCTAAGCCCAACGGAGCTAACATCGTTGCACAAAGGGTGCAGGAGAAGCGAAGCTGACCGTGAAAGCGAATGCTCACTGTCCCCATGCGATACAGCTTACGAGGAAAAACAGAATGACTCTTCGGGTAATGGAGAAGACGGAACATGACCAAGGAAGACGGACTATGACCAAGACCGCCAATAGGAGAGCAAAGAGATCTAACCAATCCAAATACACATCGCTAAATACACACCGAACAAAAAGCCTGGTATCTTCCTTAGATGCGAAAACCCGTGCCAAGATCCTACATATCCAAGCCCCAATGCTTTCCATCTCCAAGTTGTTCTTCTGACATAGACCGTTTACATCGTATCCATACAACATCATCGTCCCAAATCGTCTTCCCTAAACATCTTCTTTAATCACCGTCTAACCGTATGCGCATAAATATGTGAATGGGCTGAAACAAGATTGCGCGTTGCATCATCATCATCATCGTCTAACAATCCCCCTCCCATCCCTCCACCGCCCATCACTAACCGTCACAAACTTGACATTTCTTCCCCTACTCTTCACACTCTCCACACCCCCAGCCTCAACCCATCTACCCAAGTTTTTGCACTGACTGACATCAAAGCGTTCAAGATCGCGACATCCCTCCACAACAGCTTCCACACCGGTTCCTGTAACGCGAACACAGCCTCGTACACTGAGATTGCGCAACTCGAGAAGATGCAATGAAATACAACGAAGCGACGTATCGGAGACGGCCGAGCCGCAAAAAGCGAGGTTGAGGTGCGTGAGGGAGGGTAGACCGAGGGCGAGGACTTCGGTTGCGGTATCGGAGAGGGCGCAGCAGAATGACTTTATTATCCTCCGTTAGCAAAAACACACACACACACACACACATTCAATCTGTTTGAAATGTATATAGGATGAGATTCGAGACTTACCAGATCCAGTTCCTTGAGCCCCTTTGCCGCATTCGTAAGATATACAATCGCATTGTCAGTCAGATAGGTGCAATCCGCCAGAACGAGCTTGGTTAACCGTGGAAACGGGTACACACTCCAGTGCTGAAAACCAACGTCTGTGATGGTTGTGCAGCGCGTCAAGTCGATGCTTTCGATGCGATTGGCGGCGTGGACGGCAATGTGCGCCATGCTTCTATCGGTGATGTGTTTGCAGTAGCTCAACGTCAACCTCCTCAACTTCGGGCAGCCGACAACGGTACCAGGTGGTAGCGGTTGCGGGGCAGGTTGGTTTCCCTTTCCTTTCCGGCCGTTGATTTGAGCTTGGTGTTGCGCGTGCGCCATTGCCATCTGCGGTGGCATTTCAGGAACCACCCAACCGATTACACGAGCAAGCAGGTTATCGCCTACTTTTCTGCAGTTGCTGAGGTCGACTTCCTCGAGGCCTTTGGCTTTCTGCACCATTTCTAGGACGGCCGGGCCAGTGATGTCCCATACACTCTTCATGCGCCAGATCCTGACGCTAGGACCGCATGTTTTGGCGAGCTCAGCGAAGCCTTCGTCAGTTACGTGGAAGCAGTTGCTGATGTTGATGTATCGAGGACGGCTGCCCACAAAGGGGCATATTACATCTACTAGCGCTCGGTCCGTGACTTTGCGGTTGTACTTGGTGAGGTCAAGGTCGTGAAGTATGTCCGGTGATTCGGATATTAGCTTGTTCCAATGCGAGGAGATTGCGCGCAACTTCATGAGCTGGTGAATGTCCAGATTTGCGAGAACTTTGACAAGCACTGGATCAGGTAATCTGCCTCTCCCATATATGCTTGGCCTGTTGACAAGCCGAGGGCGCTTGAAGTCAAAGGGCATTTCTGGCGGTGTGGATGCATGCTTCGCTATCGTGAAAGATGGCGACGGGGAAAGGGGAGATCCACCAGGCGATGGGGATTTGGGAAAGTCGGTCTTAGCTGGGCTGGATGGCGAATCGGGCGTTGATCCTGGAGGCGGTGGGGCGAGCGACCCTCTCCTGGATCTCGACCTGACATTGTCGAGGTCGACGTTGAGAAACGGATCAGGATCGAACGGTTCCATCATCTTCTCGTCTCTCCGGGTGGGTGTCACCGGGTTATCGATATCGATTGTGTCATTGAAGGTGACGGTCGGCACGCTCTTCTTGCGTCGTGGTGTTCGTGGTATTATGTGGTCTGCTATTGCCAGGTCGTGGATGTTGGGTGTGCTATTCGCATCGAGCATCTGTACATCATCATCCTTGGCAGTCTGTAACCGCTCTTTGGCAACATTCTCAACTTGCCGACGTACGTCAGGAGTACACTTGTCCCACAGCTGGTTCAACGTGTCGCCACTGATCATCAAACACTCAACGGCCGACACGGAGCGGACCGTAGCCGTGCGGCGTGGCGCAAGCGAGAGACTGACGACTTCGCCAAAGTATTGCCCAGGCTTCAATCGGGCCTTTACCTCCTGAAAATGTTGCTCGCCCGCTGCGATGGATTTCCTACGCCCGGCGTTTGGCGAGGTGTAGCCGTTCTGTTCTGGCATGTTCATGTTGATGACTTCAACTTCGCCCTTGACGATGAAGAAGACATCACGTCCTTGTGTGCCCTGTCGGATTATGTCGGTGAAGGGGTCGAAAGAGCAGGGTTGGGCGCGCATGCCAATGAAGTGTAGGATGTCATCAGGCAGCTCGGAGAAGAGAGGCAGTTCCTTGAGCAGTGGTCTCACGTGTATGCTACCACTTCCAAAGGCACTATGGGCTATGGCTTCAGCGAGACCCGGGCTAGGAGACTTCCTCTTCTTGAAGGCATTGACCTCGCCCTCGCGCAGAGTGCCACTCTCTGCCATGACTACGTCGCCGTCTTCGCGATCGCGCTTGCCCGTTATCTGGCGCATGGGCATGGCGGGCCGTTTGGCTCCCATCTCCGACTTCTTGCGCTGCAAGATGGCCAGTCGCTCCTGTGCCTCGTGCATGATGGCGACCTCGACCTCGGGAAACGCCGGCAGCTCCTTCATGAGATCTTCCTTATTCAGGCGGACGACAAGGGAGCGCATGTTGGCGATGATGGTGGCGGTGCGGGGAATGTCCATGAGGATGCCGATTTCGCCAAAGAAAGCGCCGGGCTTCAGCTCTGCATATGTGCTCTCTTGGTCCCGCGAGGTCACGCGCACAGCACCGCGGACCAGCCAGTACATGGCCTTGCCCGTCTCGCCTTCGGTGAGAATGGTGTCATGAGGCTGGTACAGCTGGGGCTTGAGATGCAGGCCGACCTGTGTGAGGAACGAGTCCGGGGCGGCTTGGAACAGCGGGAAGGAGCGCAGGCGGTCGAGCAGGTCTAGCGGGAGACCCTGGATAGTCGAGGCGGCCAGCGGGGAGGGTCGTATGGGGCGGGCGGGATTGGAGTCGCTGTCGTATGCGCGCACCATGGCAAAGGGATCAGGCACTGGCACGCCGCCATGAGCCCTCACGGGGCCTCCTCCAGGCCTGTATCTGCGCATCGTCGTCTTGCGGTGCGGCGGCAGCGGCGACACCAGAGGCAAACGTCGCGGAGCGAGGGGCAGGTGGCAGACGGTTGGGCAGGGAGCTCGTGCGTGGTGGGGAAGGGGCGGTGGTGTGGTGGTCGGGCAGTCACCAGCTCATGGTGGTGCGTGTGTATGCGCGGTGCAGCTCCTCGAGTGTAGTTGTGCTGCTCGACGGTTGCTCGGCCAAGGAGCGGGATGCAGACGAAGCGCGGCTTGGGGTAGCACAAGGACTGAGCAATGGTGCAGCTGGGCGGGCAGAGAGCTATGGACAAGGGAGCTCGGGAACCTGCAGTGGGTCCTGGCGCGCTGGCTTCTGTGTAGTGTATAATTTCTTGTGACTGAAGCGTGGTGCTCGGAGAGATGATGGATAGACTGCGGGACGAGGCTTGGTCCCGCAACCAGGTGGATCGGTCTAACCTTCTACTACACTTCTCGAAACAGCACGGACAGCCCTAGCTAACACACCGAGTTGAACCTTGCCTCTGCTCCTCGACAGTCACTTGCGCCATGTTGAACACTTCCACGTCCTCACCGCATCCAAGTGTTCAAAACATGTCCACACCCTCTGGAAGTCTTCTAGAATTTCTTTCCCGGCAAAAAGCATAGACATGTGCCTCGTGTATCGGCTATTATTACGAACGACAGCCCACCACCGCACCGACAATCTACCCCTGGCGCCTCCTGTGAACTCCCACCGTCGCGTGGCCCCTCCCCTTCGCATCAGATCATGTCGCAGACAAGGCACGCCCGTCGCACGTCATTCCCGCAACAAACGATTACACCTCCTGCATGTCATCCATTTTTCCCTTAAAAATTACAAAATCCTACAAAGGTATCGTGTCCCAGGTTGCGCCATCATCACTTCATGCCCGAGCCCGGAAATTTCCACCCAAACAAATATGTCGCGCAAGCCGCACGCCGGTCCCAAAAAGCTCCGCTTAGTCCCACGTAAGCTGTCAGCCAGGCTCCACCGCCATGAAGCATGTTTAGTATCTCCTCCGATCATCGCCCTCATATCTGTCATTGTAGTCGTATCTGCTCCTTCTGTCATCGCTCCTTCTGTCATCACGCTCATATCTGTCGTCTCTCCTGCGATCACTTCTGCGCTTGCTGTCATCCGAGTCGTCGTCCCAATCCCCGTTTCTCTGCTGTTCCTTCTTCCTTTTCCGGTCGTCCCAATGGTCCGCCGCTTCTTTTGCACCAACGCCGCCTATAATGGCTCCGGCAATCGTTGCAACGGTATCGTACTTTTTTCCTTTAGTTGCTCGGTTGCCGGCAAAGCCGCCTACCAAAGCACCGCCGACCGTCGCCAACAGCCGGCTCTTCATGTCGGTTGAGCTATCCCTTTCGCGCGAGTTCGACCGACGACGTCGTGATTTTGATCGGCCCTGTCGCTGGGAGCGTGGCGGAGACCATGATGAGCCTCTTCGTTGGGGTGCTGGCCGCACGCCGCCACCTCCGTAAAGACTTTGTTGACCGTATTCAGACTGGGCTTGTTGCTCATATGGCTGTTACACGTTAGCTTGGAATTTGCATGTCGTTGGACTAGGCGCACTGCTACCTGCATGCCGCGTGTATCACCCGGTCCGTCGCGGCCGCGTGGGACTTTGAATCCTGGCCCTGGTGCAGTGTAGCCGTTCTGCTCGGGCTCACGATATCGGTCGTCTCGCCCATAGCGGTCCTGCCGGGAATCTGGCGCGTACATCTCTGGGTCGGAATTGTAGCCGTTTGCGCTTTCTGGTGCAGTGGAGCGAGACGTGTACCCCTTGTCAGGGTGGTTTCCAGGCTGGTTTTCAGGGTGATTTCGCGGCGGGTACGGCCCGTCTTGTGGTGCTTGACCGTGGGTCTTCTGCAGATACTCCCGCTGTCGTTGTTCCAATTTGCGCTTCTGCTTCGCTGTCCTCGGAATCGCTGGTAGACGGTCGTAGGTTTTGTCAAAATGCCTGTCGGCAAATCGGTCAAGACCCTCGAACCCGAGCTCCTGTTTATCAAGAATCGCAAATCAGCAAGACGCACGCTTGAAGGAGATTTCTGCAGGGCCACGCACCACCATCTCTTCTGCCATATTGACTAGACCCTTGCGGTTGGTCTTTCCGGGGGATCCGTGTCGGTGCTACTTCCGCGGACCGGTTATTCGGATAGCAAAAGTAACGAGTGTGCCTACCTAATGGCTCGCCCAGTTCTTTAACGTTGGATTCCATCTTGGCGGAGACCCCATGATGCCTGTTTTCATGGAATTTGGTATGACGTATGGTGGCGCTAACTAGAAAGAAGCTAGACACATGGCATAGCGCTGTCGCTCATCAGGAACGGCTGTCGGCACGCCGGGGTCTAGATGCGACCATTGCGCAGGGTAAGGCGTTCCTACAGCATTGGCGATGCACCCGTGGAGATCTCATTGGAAAGGTGTGACTGAGTTTACAGGAAAGGCAGTCCATAACTTGATCTTCCCCTGCTACACTACCGCATGTTACACTGAAATGCACATCGCTATAGCACATGCAGCTTGCGCTAGCTTCGCAGAGGAACTTGATCATCTCCAAGCGAAACTCACTTGCCAACTAATCCATCTCCCATCTCGTCTCTCACCCATTGATCAACACGTCTCAGCTCTATCAACTTACGATGCTACCTCGAGTCGAAACGAAGGCGGTCGATATCGGGACCTTACTCCAATACACGTTCACTGACAAGCGCATCGCGGTCGAGGCTGTCCAAATGGCAGCTCCGCAAATCGCCTGTCTATACAACAACACCTTTGAGAGCCTTGACAACAACAAGAGATTGTCTGTCCTAGGTGATGCAGTTCTCGCCAAGGTACTCTGCAGCGCCTGGTTTGAAGCTCGCAGTTCGACTGGTAAGGAACACGCTCCCGTTGAGCGCTGCGGGGTACTGACGATCACAGGGCGAGTGCGTTCTCAAGCGCAATGGACACAATTGCGTAACGAGATGCTGAGCAACGATGCGCTGGCTCGCCGAGGATATCAGACTGGCCTCGACAGATGCGTCATTGTGGCTGATAGCACGCCTGCCGTCTCCCCCAGAATGGTCGCGACAACACTCGAAGCTCTCATTGGCGCAGTCTATCAGGACGGCGGAGATGACGCTGTTAATCGCGTCATGCGTTCACTCGGTTTCTTCGACCATACACTCCTAACGGTAACGTCTCAACCCCCACTCTTCCCATCCTGAGCAGTATAACTCTCTATTGACTGACGTGCAAACTTCTAGATCTCGGCCTAGCTGTCTCAGGACTCTGTCAAACGAGCCAACCCCAAATTCTCTCAACGAAAGGCTGGCGCTTCGTTCTACTTCTCACTGCGTTTTGATCTTCGTAAGAAGATTCGAACGCAAGGAAAAGACCATTACAGGGCGCCTCTTCTTCGCTTTGAAAATTTGGGGATGGCTCGATGAGTGGATTCCAGAGACAGCTGTGCCGCACCCGCTTGGATCTACGAGCCTGCGCTCCTGGAGTCTACTGCGCCTTCATCAACTTGGCTCATCTGTGTGGTTCCTGATGCATGTCACAGAATGTTGATCCGTCGTCAAGCATGTAGGTAGCAGTGTGGCAGCCTCATCACATTGGAGCATCATTTGGTGGGAATGAATTAGGTGTAGGAGACGCTCAAGAACAACATTCAACATTGTGTGTCTTGGAAAGGTAGTGGTCCAGGAACTGGCGCATTCAACTGCTGCAGCAATAAATCTTCTTCCTCGTGTCAATTTCTACTTGACTTCAATCTACACACTCGTTCAGTGGTAAAAGTCGAATTTGAGAATAAATCGCACTTTCGCTTAGGCCATCAAAAACCTCTACGGTCTTGGTTTGTATCGTTTATATGCGCCGTGAAACACACAGTAGATTGTGCTTGCGCGACCAATTAGCATTCTAGCTGCGCTGGTAGGAACGGATTAGCGCTATCGCCCGATAAGAGAGCTTGCTCTGCGGCACGGCCTAGGTATACCGCAACAGGGGAGCTAGTGATGCAGCCCTAGCCTCCATGAAACCATCGTGCCTGCTGGTCACGGCTGCATTCGTCTTTCAACGCTTTTCCCTTGGAGCACTTGCCACTAGGTATCATGAATTGCAAGACTACTTTTAGGCGCCTACGCTCGCCAGGTGGGATGACTACCTCCGCCAGATATACACACAGTCCGGCCTTTCGGCCTACGTTGCCAGCGTTCTCGCTTGCGGACAAGACCGCAGTTATCACGGGTGGCGCCAGAGGCCTAGGATTAGCTATGAGCCGATCGCTTGTTCTAAGCGGTGCCAACCTCGCGATTGTCGACATTCACAGTTGGTCTTCTCCCAACCTTTGGAGCACTTGACCGTTATGTGCTGACCATCGTCACCCTGACTTGTAGAAGCGGAGGCTACTCAACGAGCCATGGAGATCACCCAAGAGTTCCGGCAATTGCACTCGGGACAGCCGTAAGCAGTCCGAAGGTTTCCCTCTGCGTTTACGCGTTTACAGTTTCCCACAGGGTCCCAAAGATTACAACGCATTACGCTGACGTTGGGAAGAAATCCGAGGTCGATCAGTCAATTCGCGAGGTACTCGGAGCGCATGACGAAATTACGAATCTAGTTACCTGTGCCGGATATTGTCAGAACGTAGAAGCCATCAAGATGACATCTGAAGAGATAAAGACAATGCTCGGCGTCAATCTGGAAGGCACATTCTACTGTGCCACTGAAATTGCTAGATATTTGATGGCGCGCAACAAGCCCGGAAACATGATCTTCATCGGAAGCATCAGCGGCAGCATCGTCAATGTGCCGCAACCGCAGGCCATGTATAACTCGAGTAAAGCAGCAGTTCGGCATCTCGCGGCTAGTCTAGCCGTTGAATGGGCGAGCAAGAGCATTCGAGTGAACTGCTTGAGCCCCGGCTACATGATCACTGAGCAGGCCATGTGCGTATTCGTGATGGAGTAAGAGACGATAGCTGACAGGGAGTAGGAAGGCGCAGATTCTTGTAGATAACCCAAGCCTAAAGGCCGAATGGGAGTCCAAGATCCCACAGGGCCGCATGGGCCCACCTGAAGAATTGATGGGTACGGTAGCATTTTTGGCATCGGATGCCTCTAGCTACATTACTGGACAAGAGATAAAGGTGGATGGAGGTTACACTGTGTGTTAAGATTGAAGTTCACATTGATGGATCTAGAGCGAATATCCCCAACAATGCCTTTCTGACACCCTCTTACCAAAAAGTCAGCTTATCCGCAACCCAATCTGTTATCGCAAAGAAAATATTATAACGGTGAAAAAAACTCCGGTTCTTCTTGCCGAAGATATCTATCAGATGTGTTAGTTCAAGTCATCGTATCGCCTTCTATCGCTGAAACTTACACATCGGAATTGTTAACGCACAAATGGCGACCTGCACACTGCCGACGATGACAAACAGGTCTTTGATCCCCCCACCTCCACCTCGCCCACTCCGCCGTCCAGCATCAACAATCCAGTCGAAGCCTTTGAATGTCAAGGCGAAGGAGAATATATTCTTGAAAACGAGGAGGCACGTAAAACCCTCGATGGACATGCCGCCTGTACACGTCAGTATCTCAACACACGACACAATCTGGGAGACTTACGATGCGCATCGACAATATATAGCGCGCTGGCAACAGCACCACAAACCATACCCATGACCACGAGCGCGAAGAAGAAATCAGGCCAGAACCACCCGTACTTCCCCGCATCTGCGCTGGTCCAACCGAAGCCGTAGATACCAGCGCAACCTAGTATGAGTTGTGGGATTACGAGTACCATGCGAAACTCAGGTTCGTATACGCCGTTGTTAAGGCGCGTGAGTAGGTTGGCGGACCAGTCGCTAATCAGGCCGGTGAGGGCAAAGCCGAGGAGTGCACCGATGAAGGCACCTGTATACCTTTATAAGGTTATGGAGTCAGAATATGTACGTACAACATAGGGACGGGGTGGATAAGAGAATAGGAAGAAGGAGGTGAGGAGGAGGCTTACATGTATCCTGTTTCCACCTCTCCAAACCAAAGCGGTGGGCCGAGCATAATCGCTGCAAGCACAACACCGATGAGAACCGTGAAGCCGATTAGAGTGCCTTGAATGAGACAAGCCCATAGGATGCCCGGGTGTAGGAACAGTGAGAAAGGACGTAGAAGGAGGTGCAGATATCGCTCATCTGTTTTCCGTCCGTTGAACGGCTTGATACTTTCGAGGAAAGTAGCTTTGCGTGGCGGACCGCCCGTCGATTGCTGGTCTGGAGAATTTTCCGCTCCCTTTTCCACCATATCCCCAGCTGCGTCGTGTTCAAGTGATGTAGTGTTCGGACCTTTGTTCCCCAACATTTTCATTTCTTCTCCATCCAGAACCAGCAAGTTCCCCATGGTGTCGATGTCAAATTTTTCTTCTCTCCTGAACGCCGTTTCGGGGACGAAAAGGATCATCAAGGGTAGCATGACTCCTGCGAATATGGCGACAAAATAGAAGGTCCACTGGTACCCGATTCGATCCGCAATCACTCCTACCAAGACTGGGGTGAGAAACGCGCCCCCGAAGACGCAGAAGTTTGACAGCGCCATGCGAACTCCACGCTCGTGGACGTGATACATATCGCCAACGCTAGCTATAAGTCGACGTGTAACGTTAGTACAGGCTTGGAATAGAATTCAGAGATGTCCACGATTTGCGACGATGCTTGGAGTCGTCTCAGCGGAGCACCATACAGCTGTCACTCCAATGACAGAGGAATCCGGACATCGTCTCAAGCATATACGAAATAGGAAATACCAAACGTACCTACACAAAGAATTAGCATCTACCCAACTCAAGCGCAGAGCCCTCCATTCCTGCCCTTGGAACTCACCATTAACAAGCGCCTCGAATGGCGCTAACCCCACGCCTTGAAACACCCTCGCCCACAGAAATCCACCATAATGATTTCCTATCGCGCCACCCCACACACAACTCACCACCACCAGCACGTTGCCTAGAAGGTACACATGTCGTTTTCCCCAGATACGCGCTGACGGCACGAAAAGAAAGCCCGCGACCCCGACACCCAAGAGGTGGTAGCCGGTCAATAGCGCCATGTCGGTCAAGTCGCGACCGAAGTAGATGGCGAGGGAGATAGTGTTGGCGGCGAGGATGGGAGAGAGGGTGCTTGCGATGACTGACAAGAGGGATAGAAGAAGGAGAATGGTGTCGCGGCGACGAAGAGACCAGTTCTGTGAACGCATCAGTCAACCTTGTTGGACTTACCTAGGCCTCGTTTCGAGACTGGGAGGTTCAAAGGGACGTACAAGCGGATCATTCGGATCATCACTCGGCTGCGGAACAAGCAGTATTTTCCCAGTTTTATCGTACTTCAGATCTGGCCTTCCTGTCCTACTTCCTGCATTTCTTTCTACTTCTCTCCGCTGCTCGCCTTCAAATACCTGCGCGGTCCCAGGGACCCGTTCGAGTGCATGGTCAGCGAGGATGCCGAGACCCATTGTCGCACGAGTTTATGAGCGCCTATATCAACTCAGTTTGATGGTGTGAGGTTTAAGCAGTTACATGATATGTATGCGAAAAGAACAGGATTGGAAGAAAAAGGGAGGGAGGCTGACAGTGAGAGATGCCGGAGGTGTTGGAGGGTCAATAGATCTGGGGTGTGGAGATCGCCCCCCATGGACCGCGGAATCTCAATATGCTTCGGTGGGAGGCAGCCAATGGCAGATAGTGGTGGCGGAGCGCCTTCCGACTAGAGGCCGACAAGGCTTCAAATGTTCAAGACTAAGCCGCACGGGCACCGGATTGGGCACATTATGCGCAAAGACATAGTCATCTTATGGATTATCTACGTCTTCAAGATTTGGGCATTCACATTATATGTGGATAAAGCTAGAGCTATCCAGACCATTTTCTTATGTGAGCATCATATGAACATGGGTATCAGGCTATCTCACGGGCAGGAGGACAAGCGGCTCCTCCACTTCGATTGGGCTCTTATGGATCGCAGCCATCGAGACTCGCAAGGTAATTAGAATTGTGTCTGACGAGAGACCCCGAAAGAGGAAAGATCTTGAAACAAAGCTCCTCGCAAGCCGTCTTTGCGATTGATGGACCATTTTTGACATAGAGAGAGAGAGAGAGAGATGTTATACCCGTGGCAAGATTCAGCAAATGCTGCCTTTATAGTCATCAAGCGTGCTAACGAAGAAGTTTCAAAAAAGTAGGATTATACTAAGGACAAGCCAGGCCATGTCTTTCGCGTGACTAGTCGATTTTTGCGAGAAGAACTCCTCGAGGCACGCCTCGTGAAGCGTTCTAGTCCCCGACGCGTCGGGTGCATGGCTGGAGTTACAGTTCAAGAAGTTGGGTGCTGGACAAGTGTCCAACAGCGTACAGGAATAACCGTTCTTCTCTACAAAGCAGCGAGCAATCCAACCATGGCGACTCCAAGACCGATTCCAGCACCTGCAGTCTGGTAGGGCGCTGCTCCGGTGCTGCCTGCCGCGGATGCTGAAGCGGTCATGGAAGTGCTTCCTGAGGCGGCACTTCCTGAGGAGGTCATGGAGGCGCTTCCTGAAGAGGTCATAGAGGCACTTCCCGAAGAGGTCATGGAAGCGCTAGAGGAGTTGCCCGCAGAAGGCGTTGCGCTGCCAGACGGGCACGAGGGTTGCGTGTTCACATCGACATTCTGGAGGTTGCAAAGTTGGACGGCGAAATTGGTAGTTGCTGTGAAACTTGTTAGCTGGCACAGACTGCGAGATAGCAAGCGACATACTTTGGATATCCGCCTGCGAGCATGTAGCAAACACGCAGCAAGATACATCGTTGATTACACTGCTACCGCAAATGCATGCAATGTCGGCAACACCGCAGCTGCCTAGGTTGCCACCGAAGCATTGTTGCTGTGTCTTCCTTAGCTATCATTCGGTAGTAGTCATTGTCAATTACTCACAGCACATTGCGGGATCTGGTCAAGAAGACCTTGGGCCAGAGCTGTAGAGCTGAATGCAGCGACTGCGGCGATGATGGAGAAGCGCATATTGGCAAACGTTTATTACACGGAAGCGGCTGTAGAATGAGAATAACGAAAGAAATGTGTATTAGACTTCTGAGACAAGATGGAATGAGCGAGGGGAGGCTCGGTTTTTGAAGTTATCCGCGGACTTGTGGCAGCACCCTGAGAGAGACCCAGACTTACAATGGCTGGCTGGATCATCCTTAGCTTCTAGTTGATTGGCTGCTCGTTCCACCATTCGACCTCCGGATTGGCAGGGCTGTCAACATTCAAGCCCATCTAGTGTGCACGTCCCCAGAAAGGGCCCGTGTCACCCCCCAGATAGCAATTAAGTTGTCGATCGGCTTACTGGCTGACAAGTCTCCTGATTGGTAGTGGCGTACGCGAAAGCGGCGTGAAGAAACAACCCGCTACATGTTGTTTATAACCGAGAACGGTCCGTTTAAACACAAGTTAATAGCGCGTCGTCAAGTGTAAGACTATGCAACAAAGTGATGTTAGGGAAGATGATCACTCGAGGACCGCAGGATGCGACAAAGTCTAGTCACCCTCGCAGAATAATGTGAAACCGCGTAGATCACCCCGCCACGTGTAACGCGAACTTTAAATGTCTACTTGTACTTTCCACTCCTTCTGCGCCACCAATATTTTATAGCATTCAATAAAGATGTACCGAACTGCACGCCGAGAACCTAGGCACTGCAAGGGCACCTGATTACCGGAAGCCCGCAAGTCAACACTTCGTGAGCTGAACGAGGGGGACAGAGCGTTCGCCGCAGAAGCTTAAATCGCCGACAACCTCTCCTGCAAGAACTGCCTTCAATATTTCAGTCACGAATGCGTTAACAAATGGATAATAGCGAGGGCGACGCAGCACATTTAAAAGGTTGCCCAGAATCTCAACAGCAACAGCAAAACCATGAGCCCTTGATGCTAGCAAAACCGGCCTGGGCAAGGCTTGGAGGCCGAAGCTTTCGGAGAAATAGAAGATGGCCATAATTAAGATTGCGATTGAAGATCATAACCATCGCGAAAGGGAGAGCAAAACACACGGCAGACTGTGCTTGCGCTGTGAATTGGCATACCAGTTGCGCTGGTGAGAATGGATCGGTGGGGCGACCGTGCCATGCAAGGAACCAATGAAATTGCTTCGGACACCGGCGTCTGACATTTTTCGAACACCAAAGCCTTGCGTTTCACGCACGAACAATCTTACCGGCTGTTCGGTCGTCCACACTTCTGATATCCCCACGCATCTCAGCGATGGGAGGTTTCGCGAAGAAAGCCTCGCAAGCAGGCAGTAAGGCAGTGTTGCGAAAGCAGTCCGCAAAGAAATGGCACCAACGCCTCGCTGCCTACGCAGCGTCAAGTCCCACTACAACCACGGCACCACGCCGAGTGATACGGAACCATGGTACCCCAGACGACCCCGAGCGAGATAAGACCGAAGTCATCTAACCAGACCGTTCACCAGAGGACAAACCGACGACCTTTGCCCTACAAACCAGGCTTCCAGAAGACCCAAAGGTACAATCTCCGCTTTTACCGTCGATTTGTTCGCTTGGCCCACCCATACCCAAAGCGATCATCAACACTGCGACAAAGAATATGCTCAGTTCCGGTGGCAGAATTGACCTAAGCATTGCCGGCGTTGAGTCCGCTATTGGCTGGGTTTTCACGAAGTCACCCTGCACTACAGCATTGCAGATGCAGGCAAAATACGGCATTACGCTCGCTTTTGGCGCCTTCGACCATTTTGTCAAACACAATGAGTTGTTTGAACAAATGGGTGTTTGCATTCTCAATATGGCATTATTCAAGAAGTGACTCCAGGTTCGAAAGAGCATATAGATGCATGAAGCGATCTTGCGTGTTCTGTACTGACTAGTATGAACAGTTCAGGATAGAATTTAATACCTACAGGCGGAAATGGTGGTTTTATCCTTCTATTCTTGCGAAAGAAGGCTTCCCGCCTGGCCTGGTTGATGAAATCCCAATGGTTGACGGCCTTATCGAGCGCACGGAAATGATCAGTGGTCATGTCTTCAAGAACAAGCTGCTATGTGCAGAAGCCTTGCAGATAAAGCCACCCGATTGCCTCTTTCGCGTCGCGGGTGCTGTCCATCGCGTCGATAAGAACCAGGCTCTCTCGTTAGTCGGAGACGCTGCCATGTACGCAGTATTGGCCAAGATGTTTTACCAGGCGCGTGACTACCGCGGTAATCTCACACTGTATCTTCCAACCTGTCCCAACACTGATGATCGTAGGCAAGCGTCACACCCTTTTGTCTTGGAATAATATGAAGCCTGATTTGGTCAGCAATATGAAACTCGCTGATCGTGGCTTCAGCCTCGGCCTGGATCGAGTCATAATCAGCAGCCACGCAGGATCGGCCAGGGAGTCTCCAAACACGGTGGCAGATGTCTTCGAGGCCATTATTGGAGCCATCTACATGGACGCCGAAAATAATTCAAGTGAGGCTGTTACCCACGCACTTCAGCACATGGGGTTCTTCGACCACCCCTTATTCGCCGGAACATCCGTTGTCCAGCCCATACTACCATCCTTGCCTGATTCTTCTCGATATTTGTTTCGTAAGATTGGCAACACTGTGCCAGAGAAGACGAGCAAGCCCAGAGGCTCTCTGGATAGTTCCAAGGATAAGGATAATCTTGAATCCTCCCGTAGGGAAGTTTTAGAAAGTACACTGAAAAGACCAGATAATATATATGATCAAAGCGAAGGGTCAAGGAAAGCTATTCGAGATGAGCTACATGGAGGAAGCCAGCCACAACAGACTCAGCAAACACTACAAAGTCGTTCAAGCCATGAGGATGTGCGCAGGGAGACGTACCGCGATGCCGGCATTGGGAACATCGTCACAGTCACAACGACCACGACCACGACCACGACAACAACCACTACAACCCGCCCAGGCGGTACTACCACCGTAGAGCAGCCTCCGCAAGAAGGTACTCGAAAGCTCCATTGAGAGCTAATCGAATCACTCGCTTTCATCTTCCATTACCATCTAAAACCCGGATGTCTTTAATATACATTGAAAGCGCCACCTGTTTCGACGAGAGTTCAAAAGAGCTCTAGGGCCACTTCTTGCGAACCACGCCGATGTTCTGTTTGCCGCTTGTCCCTAGATCTTTAAGCTTATCAGTTGGTCATGGCCGTACCTCCTTGTGCTACATCACAAACCCTAGGGTTGCACCGTGGGAGAGGCTTTTTGTTCTGATGTCATGATGTGCATATTGGATGCTTGCGTCCATCACACTTGGTATACACAAATCATCTTTTACCCCAATGTTGTTGTTCTCCTCATCATTGCCATCGAGTTCTTTGCGTCTGCCATATTGCTAGATGTTGAGTACCTTTGCATGTATGTTTTGTATGTATATCGAAGCTACACACTAACATATACGAATATCATCAAGAGAAGGTATTTGGGTCTAATATCGATGTCTCTCAATAGTGAAAAGGGTTCTGATGCATTGCAAAACATATGGATGACTCCTCATTAGTAGAACAACACAGTATCATGGAAATAAGCTTATGAGGTGGATAGCAACAGCAGCATGACTTTGCGGCCGTGTTCGCCATCGATGCGACATGGGTGCTCAGTCTCTCTTGCATTCACCTCAACGGAGCGCCAATTCGTCAACGATTTCACGTTATGAAATCGATGCGACGTGATGGTTTCACCACAACGTTCCACTACCCACCCAGAGATACTTCACAATGTCGCGTAACTTCTCAGCACTTAACGATTTGCTTCCAGACTCGTACGGCAGCACCGCCTATGGCAACCATGCCAAACATGCGACCGGAACAGCAACAATACACAACCAACTACGATATGTCTCAACACACTCAGGATCCAAGCCGTCTTGCGAAGGTTCACGATCTAAATGTAGACACATTGTGTAATACTGTCTACCTGGAGGAGAGTGATGTTGGGATGGAAAATGCGCTCCTGGGTAAAGACGATTCCAATACCCTAGTTGCAACTGTACACGCGCAGGATGCTATACTGGATGGCTTTGGTCCGACAACATAGACAACGAGACCATCAACGCTGACATATCATGCTCTGCAGGCATAAAGTATGTACTCGAAGACCGAGATATCATGGCGCAAGAGCGACAGCCGGATTCTCAGCAAAAGCATGATTCACATAACCAAGCACAGTTGCCGTATCCGAATCGCATAGTTGATGCCCGTTCGCAAGATTCTTGTTCCGCTGATATCGCTAGAATCTCCCAACCTGGTCAACAGTGGCCTCCAGGGTCTCACCCGCCACAAACACCTCTGGGCATCTTACAACGATCGTATGCGTCACCACAGCCCGTGCAGCTGTCTCATGCTCAGGCACAAACACCGTGGTTGCAGCACGATTCAGTGCCAAGGGGTCGACACGTGCAGCATATAAACCAGCTGCAGTACGCCGCACATCAATACACAACGTCGCTTTTATCAGAGACAGCTTCCACAGAACCACTGGGTGGGCTTTACTATCATAGTCCAGGAGTTTATTCAGCACTCCCATCGTCCGTAATGGCTACCAAAATGAAGGTTTTCAAGAAGTCAAGTGGCGATAGGACGCAGAAGGAGCCAGCTGCAACACGAAAAGCACAATCTCCTGCTCAAGCACAAGTATCGGCACAAACGACTCAACCCGTCGCCGCGGCTGTACCGTCAGCCATGGGATTCGAAAGCTTTGCGGAGGCTAAGCAAGCGGCAGCCACCCGCGTGATTCTCCACAACTATACTCCCCCAGTCAACGACTCTAGCTTACCTAAGGATGACGATGATGCAACCCGCAAGGTCTACATTCGTCGAATGTACGACGCCTACGTCGACATAACCCAATGCATCGACCGCGCCACCGTTGCCAACTTCGATTCGCACTTCGCCACTCTCTCATCTAATCCGCCTACGTCCCCTATCACACCTGTCATGATCTCTACCATCTGTTGGCATCTACTCACCATCGCTATCGATCTTCATACTCGCGGTCCTGTGTCTCTCAACATCTATGACCCATCAAAGCTCAAGAACGTGTACACGTACCGGAACTTGACGTTCAAAGCGCGTATCGACGCGGTGTGTGAGCTGTTGAAGACGAGCAAGGCTAGATGTGCGAGTCTAATTAAACTTGATGGTTTGGAGATGGTTGTTGCGAATGCGCCCATGTTGTGTAGACAAACGAAGACTAATCATTATTCGAATGGCCATAGACAAGGTTACCTGGCTACTGGGAATGATGCTGTCGCTGGCAAGAAGAGAGATGCTTCGGAGATGGACAGCGATGAAGCGGAGAAGACTGATGCTCGCGAGTCGGACGAGTAGTAGGCAGTAGATTGATGGACAGGATGAGTGTGGTGTGGTAGTTCCTTTCGAATCTAGTATGTTCATATGTTCGTAGTGAATGATATGACCCCTTTCTTCTTACAATGAAACTGTTCGTTCTTTGCGCAGCTACGTTTCTTGCATACTGATGTCCGTCCTCCATCATGAGTTTATTGATGGCCCGATCTTCTAGGATAAGAGCGGCATGCACAGTTGTGGCGATGGATGCAATACTGTGTATACTTGCTTATTTGGCAACCTGGTTCATATGGAATGCTGAGGCAAATGTTTGTGATGGGGAAGGAACGATGTTTCCGGTCCGATCTGCGAACAACGTCATCAACAAGTCGCGTGTGGCACGTGCTTCTCGTTAGCACCCGCACCTTCTGTCTGCGACGTCCAGAGCTCTATCTATCTCTAGTGCTATGTAACCACCGAATATCAAACTGAGATTATTGACCTGCACCGTTATCGTGCGCGATGTCTTACCTCGATCGAGACGACTTGGTTCATTATACGACCATGAAACCTCACCAGCACCGCTGATGCTAGTTTCGCACGTGTCTAATGTTCTGGGGGTGACAATAGTGCTGCGAATTCACAGCTCGAGGTTGGTGAAATCGCAATAGGTTTCACTCTTCTACTTCGATCGACTGCGTGATGGTTCCTTCTGCCGTTGTTCTGGAGAGTGCACTCACAGCACTTCTTGTATTATTAAAACGATCCTCCACTTTCTGGTTTAGATATCGTCGCCATTCATCGCTCAAAAACGCAACTCAGCCCTAGTCAACAGTATCACCGTACCTGACAAGAACATACCTACAGCTCTGAGAATGGTATACCCAGAACAGTGGCAGCAACAGGATGAATGGGCCCGTCAGTATGCACACCAGGTATTTCCAGAACAGCAGCAGCAGCAGCAGCGATCACAGCAACAGCACAGTGCATTCACTTATCAACATCCGCCTCAAATATTCCTAGTACAACAACCGCAACAGCAGCACAATGCATGGGGTCACCATCTTGCTCCAAGCCCTCCTCACAATACGGGAACAAGCGCCGCGTGGGCTCGTCAGTACGCACCACATGTGATTCCAGAGCAGCAACGGCAGAACCCTTGGAGTCATCAGTGTGCACCACATGTATCCACAGAGCAGCAGCAGCAACCACGTGCAGTATATGGTTCGTATGCACAACAGCCCTCTCCCAACATGGGTATAAATACACCTACCCCCAGTCCAGCGACCTATAGCAACGACTACTTCTACGGAGAAGGCTATCTCAACTTGGGTCAACATAGCTACTACAACGGTCAGACTGTACCAACTATGCCCGCAACGTTCGCACCTCAACTACAAAACAACGTTACTCAGCGAAACTTCATCGCAGCACCACCTCCTGATCAAGGCTTAACAGCCCCTGCACTTGACCCTCACCCGTCCGACATAGTCAATTCCCTCAGTCAAGCAATGAATCAAACGCCGCCGCAGGACTGGCACTGTCCCAAAGATGATGCGACGCTTCCAGCAACAGACGAGGACCGTGAGCGGTGGGTTCAAATGCTTCTCAACGCCATGAACAATCTCGATGGTATCGAAGGTAACCAAGGCCGAAAGAACCAAAACTCGTTGCAGAAGCGTTGGCGTGGGCCTCTAACAGGGCCTGATTACTACCTGCCTGTAGACAAGTTGATCCTCTGTTGGACAATCGAAGATCTGGCAGAGCGTTTGCACCGCTTAGGACCTTCCGTATTCCATTCGTTCGACGCCAATTTCTGGCACCAGGCTGCAAAAACACGTAACTGGACTTTTGAGGATCGTATGACGTGGATCATAGAATTGCTTAGGGTGTCGAAGACCAGATGCGATAGCTTGTTGGGTGGTAGCGGTTTGCAGGGTATTGTCGCCAACCCAGCTGAGAAACTTGATGCTACCAGAGCACAGGCAAAACAGAACGAGAAGCGTGGTGAGACTCTGAAACTTGGCCGCGCGATCAAGAAGCAGAAGACTGATCGAGTAACTTAGAGGCAGAAGGAGGGCGAATGGTGGCATCACCACGGTAGTATCCATTGGGAGAACGTAGGCTTCTGCTCAACATCATAACTCGGTGGTCGCGTAGTTGATTGATCATGTCTGACACAATGGGCTAATTCTGTGAGTAGTGGACTTATCCTTCGGTGACCATTCTCTACGTCGTAGCGATTAATGAACACCTTTCCTCTTTGAAAGTACGCCAGTGAAGTAGATCCAGTCGTGATCTCAACAGACGGGCATTGTCGAAGTGATTCTCACGCCACCATTGGAAGTCTATACTCAATCGCGGTCATAAAGTCATCATACACTGTTCAACACGTCCAGCTCCTCCATCAAAACCCCGTTTCCACGACGCCAACGCTTGTCTTGCCCGTATCAGTCTAAAAGATATCGCCCAGAAGAAATGTTCCCGGAACGCACCCAAGGGGTAATTCAGCGATCCGCATCCGCATCCGCATAGGCGCATGGATTCGCGGCCGCGGTTAGAAGTAGTTGCCACATCCAAAACTGAGCCGCATATGCAGGGCCAGCAGCTACCGGGTGGAATCGCAAGACGTGTGATTGGTGTCGCTGTAAAGTCCGCGTTCGGCATTTTCGCCTTCCCCATACCCCGGTTGCGCCTAGATTCTTGGTGAGCTAGAGTGCTAGAAACCATGCGAAAGTGGGTTATCAATTGTAGCGCAAAAGCATCCAGCCGTTTCAGAACCAGCCACACCCTTATCTTTTCAGCAACTTGGCGAATGTAGGTCCTCCGGTGAAGATGGGTTCGTGGCTTGCATCCGTTCAAGCACTGTAAATCTTCCCGCTAGGGTAGTGGTAGCTCATACCAGATTCAACTATTGCGAAGGATGATTTCAGGCACAACCTCGGCGTGTGCAGCCAAGGACTCGGGACTGAAACCACATGTCGTGAAGAAACAAGGCCACGATACCTCCACGGGCGCACGCCTTACCTCAGGCCACAAGTGTGGATACGATATTATGCAATTATTATCACACCCAAGAGTACTCACGAGTAAGTGTCCTCCGGTCGGCGTTTGAAATCGGAGTCTTGGTGGTGTGTAGGATTTAGCGAGGGACACGGGGGCGCGCCCTCCCTCATCCAAACGTTATCGCCCTTGCCGTCCCCACATTCATCAACCATTCATCCAATCCTTACCGTTCCCCAGTCCAAATCTGGTCTTTTCGCGCACCGGCAGGGATAGGTCAGGTCATTTTAACAGACAGACTTATACCGCCAAGGCCTCTTTGTCTCCGCTCACTTTCACAGTGTTGTGCAGGCTTGCTTTTCACCCAGCCGCGTGCGCGAAACACTCCGCCAACCCTAGGGACCGCAAGCCGAACCATCGGGCCTTGCACCAATAATTAGTCTGCTGATAACGCAAAAGCATCCCCAGATCAACAGGTCGACCGTATCTATTTTTGATGATTGTAAGCAATAGCTGATGTTGTGCGCTAGGACGTTGTCACACGTCGCGATGAACAAAGGATGGGTGTCGAAAGAAGCCCACTCAAGGAAGCTCGGCTGACGATGAAGAATCTTGGCTATCGTATGTGCCGTCTTCCCTCTTGGCTTACAACGAGGCGACAAAAGCTTCGGTAGCCCGCGGCGGCATAACTCTTCACTGCGGGGTCAGTCGCCAAGTTTTGTGGCTGCTTCACTGGCTTGAAGCTTCTTTGCGAGCAAGTCGCGCGAGAAGCTTCTCCAGCGCTTACCGGAGCTTGGTCGGACACAAGCAAAGAACGGTTTTCGGTGTTACTACACACCAACGCGTTCATGGTGGTGTGGTTGCACAGATATGTGGTTGGAAAGTTACCACGTTGCGGGAATTTCGAAAAGCACACCCCGTGGGGAAGATGTCAACGGCGTCGTAGGATCGTCACACCCACTTCTTTCCTCCGCTACGAGAGAACGCACTGATACGTCCGATCCGACCCCGGAACATGTTCTGTTTTGTCACTTGCGCTTTTGCGCTAGGATGGCCCACCGGAATGCTTAGTGTAAATTAGTGACCTTGGCATGCTGGAGATGGTTACATCCACTGCGCATCCGTCCAACAACGACTGCATGGACGGACTTGGCAGGCTTGGCCCGCATCAAGACTCAGCGGGTGACTGGTATGGGCGTTTGTAGTATCGTTACGAGGCGACTCGATCAGCCAGAAGCAAACGCAGGTATATATATGGCTGCCCCGTCTCCGATCTTGGAACCAGCAGTGTGATCGGACTTGCGCCTACATCTTCAGGGCAGTCTACTTATCTTCTCATTGCCTTCAAGCTCGACTCAAGGTCTCTCCAACACCATGTCAAGCACCAACCGCCCCGCGGACCCCTTGGCGAAGGGTATCATCCCTACCGCCAAACAGGGTCTTAAGGACTTGTTCACCTGGGACCAACGTGTAGTCGTTCGCAATGACTACGGAGAGGAGCACTGCGAGTGGCAGAAGCCAGAGCCTCTCAAGAACCCTATCAGTCTGTTCGCTCAGCTTGGATGGAAGGATTGGCTATACTTCCTCGTCGGTTTCCTTGCATGGACTGCCGATGCCTTCGACTTCCACGCCTTGTCGATCCAGACAACCAAGCTTGCCGACTACTACGACACATCCAACACTGCCATCTCAACTGCCATTACCCTGACACTGCTTCTCCGCTCTGTCGGCGCTGCTATGTTCGGTGTAGCTGGTGACAAGTTTGGTCGCAAGTGGCCCATGGTTCTCAACATGATCATCTTGGGTCTTCTCCAGGTTGCTACCATTTACGCTGGTACTTTCCAGCAATTTTTGGCCGTCAGGAGTCTTTTCGGTCTCTTCATGGGAGGTGTTTACGGAAACGCCATCTCCATGGCCCTTGAGAACTGCCCGTAAGTAGACCTCAACTCCCTAATTAGCTTGCAAATGCTAACATCTGCAGTGTCAACGCTCGTGGTCTCATGAGTGGTATCTTGCAGCAAGGTTACTCATTCGGTTACGTCCTTGCCGCGTGTGCCAACTTGGGTGTCGGTGGCGCAACCAACACCTGGAAGACGGTGTTCTGGGTCGGCGCCGGTTTCTCTATCGCAGTTGGTTTCATCCGCGTCCTCTTCCCAGAGTCGAAGCAGTTCCTCGAGGCGAAGAAGGCTGGTCACCGAAAGGCACCTGGTGCTTTCTGGGCCGAGACAAAGCAAATGCTTCGCAAGGAGTGGAAGATGTGTGTCTACTGCATCATCCTCATGACTTGGGTAAGTTTAGCCACTGATTCTTGTACGCAAGATCCATCGTTAACATCAAACTAGTTCAACTACTACTCCCACACCAGCCAAGACAGCTACACCACCTTCATGAAGGAGCAGAAGCATCTCAGCCCCGCCGGTGCCACTCGTGCCTCTATTCTCATGAAGACTGGCGCCTGCGTCGGTGGTACCATTCTCGGATACACTTCGCAATGGTTCGGTCGTCGCCGCATGATCGTCTGCGCTGCTCTCATCTCCGGCTGCCTCATCCCTGCCTGGATTCTCCCCACTACCGAGGGTGGTTTGTCCGCATCTGGTTTCATGATCCAGTTCTTCGTCCAGGGTGCCTGGGGAGTCATTCCCATCCACTTGAGCGAGCTGTCCCCACCTGCTTTCCGTTCTTCCTTCGTCGGTATCACCTACCAACTCGGAAACATGATTTCCTCGCCCTCTGCACAGATCGTCAACGCCGTCGCTGAAGCCACTATGATCAACACTGCGAAGGGCGAGCAGTCGCCTGCTTATGGACCCGTCATGGGTGTTGCTACTGCGATCATCGCTATCGGTATCGCAGTCACCACCGCTATTGGTCCTGAGAAGAAGGGTCGTCACTTCGAGGAGGCTGGTCCTATCGGTGCCAACATTGAGCCTGTTAAGGACATTGAGTCCGGCAGCATTCACAGCGAGAAGGACGGTGCTAAGGCGGTTGAGGTCATTGACGGCTCCAACCACAACGAGAAGGCTTGAGCGTAGTGCTCGCCTGGGTCTTGTCTGCAGTGCAGAGAGTTTGTACGCGGCGCGAGCCGTTGGGTTGAACCCGAGATGATACCACTTAGGTCACTGCGACCATGAGATATGATGAATGAATACGAACATTGAAACAATAAATCTTGCCCACTTCCCCAAGATTTCCTTGTGATGTGAAAAACGATCAGGCATTACCTTCCAATAATACAGAACATGTCCAGCTTATTTCAGGTCACATGCCATCCCTTCTGCAGACTCCGCGCGCTCCATAAAAACACGGAGCAGAGCCTCATAAAGCTCAGAATCTCCACACACCCACACCCACACTCATTCTCTCCGCACGTGCTCATACCAAGATCACCAAGATCGCCCAGATCCGACTACTGCAATTGGGTGGACATTGGATGCCTTGTTTGGGGCGCGAGTCATGTCGGAACAGCAATGGTCCGATCGTTGCATATGCCTGACTGGGTATACCGAAGGATGGGCGGGGCGCGACTGCAAGTGCGAGGATGAGGTGATGGGTGGCAGGTGTAGTTTGAACTTACCGGTGCCATGTATCATTTGTGTCTGGTAGCGAGGACTTTGACGTTCGGAAAGGTGGTAGGTTTCGGTACGCATTAGTGGTGCGGCGCTTTGGCCGATGCTGGATTGATTCTGCTCGAGCCACACTCTGCGCCACACACTGGCTCATTAGCGCGGCTGGTACGCGCCGTCTGCGACCGAGAGCTCGCGCCTAAGAAGTTAACACTCACGTCTGCTTTGATCCAGTGTAACTCCATTCCTTCGCGCGCACAATTACACATTGATCGCAATCACCGCCCCTAATGAGATCCTCGACCGAAAAGGCGTCGTAGACATGCTGACTAGAGGACGAAGGTGCAGCAGAAGCATCTGCGACCGATTCTCAGCCTGGTCTTTGACACGCGAAAACACATCTTACTTGGTGCTGGACGCGATGTAGCTTTTCAACCATGACCGCGCAGCTTGACTTGAAGGCGAGGCAGAAACAGCTGCGGTAAGTGGCGCCTGTGGTGTTACGACATGCAGCCAGTGAGCGGCGGCCGCCTCTTGACGCATTGCGCAGTCGCGGGGTCAGGCGGATTCAGCCTTCAGCACACCTTGTCATCCTACGATGTAGAAGACACAGGCTCGTCGGCGACTCAGCTGAGAAGGCATGCAACATTCTTCCCTACGGTCTAATCGCTTCGATACTACGCCAGGCAATTTACATGACTGTATGGTTACAATCATACAACAACCTTACCTAAACGACCGCTGAACGTTATCGCTATTCCTACCTTTACACGTGTCAGTAAAGGAATCGAGAGCATAACAGCTCTTTCGTCCTTATGGAAGCTGTCGGTCTTACCGTCGGCTTACTTGCTTTAGTCGGAGTGTTCGAAGACTGTGTAACGCTTTTGTCGCAGTTTGGGGCGGCCAAATCTATCGGGAAGGATTACTCATATCTTGCGACCAGACTCGATTTCCAAAGAACATTACTGTTACAATGGGCGGAACGGCTCAAGCTCTACGACAACAAAGAGTACGATACACGATTGAAGGACCCATACCTTAAGGATCTTATCCAGTCAGGTCTTCAATGCATTATTCAGCTCTTGCAGGACGGGCACCTACTACAGGATCGCTATGGTGTGAGGCCGGCTAATATCCAGGAAGCAGCTGAAACTTCAACGGCACTCAGCAGTCGCTTGAGTTTGCGCATAAGCAAGCAGTCGCTGGGTCTTTGGAAATTGCACAACCACGCAGCCCCTCAACACGACCATACTGATTCTTCACATACTCCTTCCGACGCAGATAGTCAAAGCAGACTTCGCACCTCGGATAAGGTCAGATGGGTCATCAAAGACAAAGAACAGTTCGAAAGTCTCGTTCGAAAACTATCGGATCTTCTCATGGACCTAGACAGGGTCATACCTCCGTTGCAACTTGGCTGGTCTCATCAGATCGTACTGGAGAATGAGATCAAAAAACTTAAGAGCGTTCGCGAATTGAGAAAGGTTATGAATGCTTCCGTATTCGAGGACAGTAATCTTATCGATGTTACTACGCAGACTATCGACCGAGAATGCACTCGATCCATTCTTAACCGCCTTTGGTTCCGTTTGATCGATGACAGGAAGAACCACATCGCCGAAGCTCATTCGAAGACTCTCGAGTGGGCCATCAATCCTCCCGCTTCTGGCGTCGTCTGGGATGATCTGGGCCAGTGGCTACGATCTGGACATGGTATCTACTGGATACATGGTAAACCGGGTAGCGGGAAATCCACGCTGATGGTCAGTGATCTTTCTACATGAACCACAGTATACATACTTATATCATATTTCGACGTTTAGAAATTTCTTTACAACCACCCCAGGATTATGTCATTATTGAACGAATGGGCATCCGGCCGAAAACTGACCGTGGCCTCATTCTTCTTGTGGAACATTGGATCTTCGGAGCAGAACTCCCAGGAAGGACTTGCTCGAGGGCTGCTATATCATGTTCTCCAACAAAACCAGGGACTAATCCCTGCAGTACTACCGGACATGTGGCAAGAAGCGCAAATCGGTGTCGTCGACTTGAAAGTCCCGTCAAAGGCTGAAACGAAGATTGCATTCGAGAGAGTCTGCGCCGAAACCACAGAAGGAGCGTTTGCCTTCTTCATTGACGGCCTCGATGAGTTTAACGGCAATCACCGAGATGGCATATCATTCGTGAAGAGTCTCGTCACTAGCGCACATATCAAAATACTGGTCTCAAGCAGGCCTATCGATACATGTGTCGCAGCGTTCTCGTCAGCTCCCATGCTGAGGCTACAAGACCTTACAGCATCGGACATCGCGACATATATCAATGACGTTGTGCGGGCACACCCCTACACCGCAGAGCATAGCTATCTGAGTGGCAAGACTGTCCAAAGGCTGGTGAATGATATACGAAGAAAAGCGGATGGTGTGTTCCTCTGGGTTGTGCTAGCATGCCGCGCACTTATCGAGGGTCTCGAGGCTTACGACGATGAAGAAGAGCTTCGACGTCGCGTCGATGAGTTACCACCGGAACTAGAGAGTCTCTTCCAGCACATACTTAATGGCCTGCCTCCCCGCTACCTCCAACAAGCTGCCAAACTCCTGCGAGTTTGCTACGTAAATCGACTGTTGCAGATTGAAGCTGAAATAAGTGCCTTTGGGCTAGCTTGGGCTCACGTGCAAGATATGGACATATCAAAATTGGGTAACTTCGTTCAATTCTCGCTCGACCAACGGAAAGAGAAATATAAGATATTGGAAGGCCGCCTACGCAGTCGGTGCAGAGGACTTCTGGAGTTCAAAACACCTGTTTCCGACGAGACCCCGTCTATCGACTTTATGCACCGTACGGTTTTCGAATATCTTAGTGTTCCAGATGTCTGGAAAATGGACTGCTTGCAGATCCATGAACGTCAGTTCGACGCCAATACTATACTTGCGTACATGTCTTGCTACGAACTGTATCTCTACGAAGGACTAGAGGACGAAGACCATGATCCTCTCTTGGTCGTTTCCAATTACGTGCGGAAAGTTGAAGAAAGTTCGCCGTCAAACTTGCCACATCTACTCAACAGCTTCGCATTTGCGCTTACGTATCGTGGAGAAAGCAAAGAGAAACGAGAGGTTTCCCTTATGCCTGCCTTATTAATGCAGAAGACTGCTTCCATGCTGGCTGTAGAACTCGATCTGACTACTTTCGTCAAAAGTCAGAGTGTGCGCAAGTTCAACGCCCTACCGAGATCACACAGATCGGGAGGGAACTCGGAAAAGACACTCTTATATCACGCGTTCAAGAAGCCCTTGACTCTCCATGAAGGAGACCCATGCTCGTCAATCATGATCGGTCATCTTGTCCGTTCTGGGTGCGGTCCAAACCAGAGCATCGCGTTGAACGGAAAAGACACAAGAACCTGTTGGGACATATGGATGCAGTCTAAGCACATGAAAGACGATGCAGTTCTTGCGCCTCTTCAGTCTGCCGAGATAACAATGATCATGATTCGCGCCGGTGCTGTATTCGTACCCTTCGATCCCAGCGACCCCAATGCCATCATTCCTCATCTCACCGCTAGAGGCTACCGAACGCGTCTCAAAGAGAAGGCGGAGCAATGGTTGGAATTTTCACCGACACTGGAAAACGCAAGGGAGCAGCAAGAATTGAGAGCACTTTGCAATGAGATCCTAGAAACAGTAGCGGCGAGCTATGGAAAACGACCGTAGCTGAGAAGAGATATGGAAGCTCATGTACCAAAACCCTTTCATGACTCATGTCCAGGAAATACACCCGAGACTCCAGACCCCACCCCGTGAGTGGGCTAAATAAAGCGTCGCAAAGCTAGGATCAAGTCTGAGGAGGAACCGTGAAGCGGGAAGAAGAGCATGGCTATGCGATCGAGTTTGTACCAACCAATATTTTCATGTGTTTTATGTAGCAATGACCAAAGGAAAAAAGAGTGTGTCAATAAACAGTTATAGTCATCAGCATGTATGACACACCTACTATGTTATGTGCTAACGCGTACGTCAGAGATTCCGTAGTCGGTCTCCAATATCGCCCCGCCATGAGGAGCTGAGATAGTTTTGGGTGAGATAATACAAGCATTTACGGTAAGTCAAGAGCGTAAACCCGACTGAGAAGGAGGCTGCCAGCCAGTTGTCGTTGACAAGTGAGGGTGTCAGCGTCAGCTACGATCACATGGACGAGCCATGTACACTTTCTATAATGCATACTATGCCCGTGAGTAGCTTCTACTAACATCAACGATCGATCACGACACCCGAAGTGGCTTCCAACATTGCCGGTCGGTTCCCACCCTAGAGGAAAGAAGGTCATAAAGGTTTGTTGCTTTCACGATCAAGCGATCTAACTGTTAGCAGGTACCATCTCATGTATTGTTATTGGTGCTTGCCGCACCCACTAGTGAATTGCTCATATAAAAACACCTTCATTCAATCCTGAACACTTCTACTCCAACACTCACTTCCAACCTCAAAGGTTCCACCATTTCATTGCTACTCACATCCACCACGCATCTCGCAATCTTCTCAGCACTCTTCTCATATTTACCTCCACCATTGTACCACTGTTCTCTTTGCCAAAGCTCCCCTTGGGGCCAGAACCCGCAAGCATATTGCAGTCACCTGGCGGAACAAACTCTTGACTTCGACATGCGTCCTCATTACAACAAAGACTGTATCGACGACAACGTCATGTCCTCTCCAATCCTCGAACCCTCTCGCCCCGAACAACACATTCGCTACCAATTCGGCTATGCGTGTTCATTAGATCATCACGAACGGATCCGAAGCCTGAACTATGCTACCCAACAGCGTGCCATGGCGAATGCGCACGTTGGTTATTTTAAGCCACTATAGCATCCAGGTACATATCCCCACGGCGATGGGCTCTAGCAGAGTGACTTACAAGCACCAGTATCGACAGCGGACATGGACTTGGCCATCGTTTGCAAGAGCCTTCGCAAGCTCGACATCACCTTCCATGTCGACAAGGTAAGCATATACAACGATACCACAGACTACAAGCGCAAACCAGAGACAACCATCGAATGTAGTAGCCTGGAGGAGGTGTATATTGACGGCATATACGTCCGATCATCGCTGTACGATACGATTGAACCCTAACCTTTACTTCCCGTCGAACGTCACCCCCAATGGCGTACTTCGTCTTCGAGCAAATATCTGGTATCGATCATCTCTTCAAGAGCCAGCGCGAAGCTATGCGCTGCATCGAACAGTACGCTTCTGAGTCCCAAGGTACGCGAAGCGTACTCACTCAAAGCGGAAGAACACTATACGCCGCGCGCCATTCGCATCTACTGTGTCGATGAGCAATGTCGCTTATTCATCCCGAAAAGCTGTGTGGAAAACAACCATGTATACGATGCGACAATGATCGAGTTCATTGCCATCGCCGAAGCTGCTACCTTTGCTACAGCCTGGGTTTATGAGCTCAAGTTCCACAAACTCCTCAGTCTACCACCCGAGCTACGCCTCAATGTTTATACCCATGCTCTATCGACGGTCGCACGCTGCGGATGCGGAACCAACACCGATTCGGCCGGCACGATTCAAACAGGATACCGCATCGAGATTACAGCAAAGACTAAAAACCACAATCTTACGAAGATCATGGAGGTCTTTCAGTTTCTATTCTACCTATGGCTGCTTTTCACAGACGTCGCCATTGCCGTTGCCAACATCACGGTCGCCAACTTATCGTTATCGAGATCGATGTCGCATCTTCTGATACCATCCAATGCGGTATGCATCACGGACTATCCCAGCGCATATCCGCAGTGGCATACAAGGAAAGGCTGAGAGACACATATCTTGGGCTCGAAACCGCCTTCACGACGGATGAGATGATAGCCATACTTGCGTCCTTGTACCCTGCTCAAAGCCAGGAGTCGCTCCTTGGAACTCTAGTTCGTTGCAATGGTTCTATCGAACAAGCGAAAGAAGTCCTCGCAGAAGAGGCCCGCGCAAACGCCCCCAGAGTTTTTGTTGATCTCACTCTCTAGTCGCCGGTCATCAAACCAGAGAACCTCGACGTCAGCCGAGAGGTCAATCATTACGCTCGCACTGGAAGTCTCGATAATTGCTTTTCACCATACCTTACCATGTTCCTTCACGCTTTCTCGGACTGCACGATGGGACCTTCAAATTCGTAAGAATAAGGAAGAGGCCTACTCAAACCTGATCCAGAGTTTTTGGCCAAACCAGCCCCCTGTTAGGGTCTACCGCAACTTTCGTGGAGACTTCCTGAAGATTGTCAGAATCGATAACGATTTCAATCGGCACAACGCCTCTTAAGGACGTCAGGTTCACACAATGCCAACAAGCTCTCGTTAAATGCGCCCAGGATGCTCTGGATGAGCGCGAGCTAGCCTGTGTGCATTACCGCCACTGCGGTCATAGTACCTCGTATCAACACGGCATCATTGGAGAGCTGTACAATGGTCGAAGCGGCACTGCCGTGCAGGGAGGAATGTGGAAAGTGGACCGCTCACCCCGTCGACCACGTCTAGTCCTCCTCGCCCGACGTGTCCCGATTCTTACTCCGAATCCGCATCCTGAGAACAGCGTCTCCAGCGGAGGTACTCCAAGTTTTGAGCAGCTGGAATGTCGTCACTCGTGGTACCTCTGCAAAAGATCCGGCCGTTCGACATGATTCCTTCAGCAATGAACATAACGCCATGGACAACCTAGATTCTAACACCTTCGTCCTCTCCGCAAATTGCCCCCAAGAACCGCAGGCGAGGTACAGAGAGTATACACTTCGGCAAGACCTTTTAGCATGCAACAAGCAGTACGGGATCGACCCAACCCGGATCAAAGATCTGTCGTCCATGGCATCGCTGCCGGATAGAAGGACTACCCCGACAAACCTAAACTACAGCGGTGTCGAATCCCCTTCACCACTTCATAGGGACTCGAATTCTCAGAGGCGGACCGCGATAACCTCGATTGTGCACACAATCCTTATTGTAACTTCAATGAAGATCAGGATGCACATGAATGGGTAAACGGTTGTCCAGGCCTTCCCAGGATCACCGAAGAGCTATCTAGCCACAACGCCCCCCGACGCTCCGGCCGCGTGGCCACCGAGGCCCTTGGCACGGCCATGCACCAGGCCGCAACGGCGGAAATGGCGGCCTCCCGCGCTTGGCAGGCCGGGATGGCCAGCCCGCAGGCCGGCCAGTTGCTTGCTGCTATGGTGAAGACACAGGCACGTCCAAGACGCGGAGGAGTTTTACTTCGTTGGCATCATATCACTATCGGCTCCCAATTCTGTTCTTCCTTCTTTGCCAAACTTTACGGAAGCAAGCAACGCTCGTTATGTATTCTTTCGCTATTCTTTCACACTCTTACAACTTGCGTCCGTTTCCTGCTCTTCACACTCATGCCGGAGTATATATGGGTCGTGTCCCATCTTAGCTAGCTTGGTAGATTTATACATACAATCACATGTCCGTACACATTGTCCAGCCGACAATGTCTCTAATGTGCCTGTACACTGATTCCACATCAAGATGCGCGCTGAAGAGAAGTTCATGTTGTCTCTTTGACGTTGATCGGCGTTTCCATAGCTAGAGGAAAGAAGTGTGTATTGTCTCTAAGATCAATGACATGCACGAGTTCATTTACAAATTATGTAAAATGCATTGATGCTAAGATAGGTATTTATGTATCATCTCAAAAGTAAGGATCTTCCAAAAAAGGAAAAGAAAAGAAGAAGAAAAAGAAGACGTCAACCGACGGACAAGATATCATCATGGTCGTAACCAACAACACCTTTCCCCGACCATGAAATGCATCTCAAGACACACAAAAAGGAAGAAAAAAACCACAAGGTATAACAGTTCCCGCCACACACCTTCCTACACCGCCCGAAAACACCCCCAACCCTATCCCATGCGATGAGAAAGAAAAAAACCAAAAAAAAGCCAGCCGTGAACGTCTTTTATCCATCCCTATAAAACTTCTTGAAAATCAAATGCAAAAACAAATTAACGTTAACCCTCGCCACTCCATCCGCTCCACTTCCAATCATCTTACTACCACCACCACTTCCAGCACCTTCTCCAAACAAGTTCATAAACTGATGATTATCAAATTGCGCCTGCAGCAGCCCATCCAGCGGCACCTCTGCAAAAGCACCCGGAATCATCATTGAACCCTGGCTACCCTGAATCTCAAAGATACCCGTCTGGTTCGACGAGATAGTAATGTCAAGGCGGTCCCACATGCGTTCGTCGTATCCAGACCACGAGATCAGGATGCCCTTTTCGGCCAAATTCCTGGCCGAGTACTTGAACGAACCAAAGCGGTACTCACGGCCCGAGTTCTTCAATTCGCGCTGGTGGTTGTATTGGCGGGTGAAGGGGAGGAGGAACTTCTTCTTGCCCTTCTTGGATTGCAGAGTCACCATGGCTTGTTCAATGTAGTCGTTGTAACTCTTCAACTGCGATTCCAAGAAATGCGCCTTCTCGTCCAAAGCAGCGAGTGTAGTTCGTACACCCTCCAACTCTTTAGCACGCTGGATGCGGCGGCGGTGCTTCGTCCGGATGTCGACTGCGATAGCATTGAGAAGGTCTTGGTAGTTGTTCGTGTGGGAGATGCGGCCTGCGCGTTGGAGTTGCACCATGTTCTCTAGACAGTATTGCTTCAGAGTGGGGTAGTCAAGGTCGAGGACAGAGTTGGCTCCCATGTCCTGGGTGTAGGTTGATGCGGCGGATGAGCGGACGATGTTGGATTGTTTACGTGAGCGGTCTCTTCGTTGGGCGATGATTTCTTCGTTGACGAGGGCGTCCCAGCGGGCTTCGTCGTCGGGGGTGATGGGCTTGGTCATGATTTCGGTAAGGTTGGCGCCGGTCTGGATGCGGATGATGTATAGGACATAGCGCTTGGTTTCCATGAAGAGGGATTTGATAGCGGAGTCGGGATCTGGAAACGTTAGTAGTTGTCAGATGTGCGGGACGGTAAAACTCACCCTCTTGCTCATGATACTTAGGATTCAGGGTCAAGGTAATCTCGCTGGTGCTGACGTGCAAAAGCTCGTTTTCGTTGTTCTTCGCGCTACCGAGCTCACGGACAATCTCGCGGAGGGGATCGTCTTGCGAGGGACACAAACTTGGTAGGTCGTCGATGACGAGGTTGTGAATGGCGAATACATCTGCGAGTTTGATGTAGAGTGTTGGCTTGGTTCTTGCGAACAGATCGTTGAACTCGTCAATCTCAAACTGAGCTTCAGCGGCGCGGACATTGATCATGTTCGACCAAATGTCTTGCATCCGATCGATGGCTTCCGTGATGTAGCTGTTAAGAGGTTGCAGGTAGAGATCTTCACCACCAAACAGCTTACCACAGGCGATCTGACTAAGAACCTTGGCAACAGCTCCGAGGTTTCTGTTCATGACTGGCGAAAGACCGCGGTCCACAACACCCCAGTGCTGGGGTTGCAACAGAGCAGGTTGGATGTAAGCCTTCCATACCCAGTGGCCTGTGATTTGTAGAAGCTGCTCTTGTGCTTCGTAGGGAAACTTCAAACGTAGCTCTTCGAACATCTGCTGTGCAATGTAGCGGACACCGTAAGGCATGCGGTGAAGCACTTCCTCGAACATTGTGAAGTATTGGTCTGCGACATCGCGGAGATCTTGCAGGTTGTGGATAAAGGTTGCGCGCGTCTCAGGGTCCTTGAGTGCTATGTCTCGGGAGACATTTGGGTCACGATGACTCCTTTGGCCAGTACGGAGCTCTTCGTTGTTGATGGCGGAACGGTAGATCTGCATTGGGTCGCTCTCCAGATCCAGGTGCTCGTTCTCAATAATGTTTTCGCGAATGACAGATCCGAGGACGTCTTTCAAGAACTTGCGGTCTCGTGGTGATCTGATGTAATTGGCGAATAGTTTGCTCCAGAAGAAGTTGCCTCGAAGGTACTCATGGAGGTTCGAGCAACCCTCAATCTCCTCTTTCAGCGATCTGGCGAGTAGCTTCAATAGCCAGTACTCTTCTCTGCGCTTCTGGGCCAGTCCAAACATACTCATAGTCAGCTGCTCGATACGTTTGATGTCACCCTCGGCCAAGCTCTGTTCACGTATGCGCCTGAAAAGCCTTGCCATGTACTGGGGTTGGGTCTGTAGAACAAAGAAGAGCTCCTGGTATTGTTCCAACTTCCGGCGCGAGTTCTTGTTGAGGGCTTTAAGATCGAAGGGGTCCTTTGAGGAAATGTCCTTGCTGCTGAGTAGAGTTCCCACGTTGCCTCCAAAGTGCTTCTGATGTTTGACGACCTCGTCAAGAGTGATCTTGTTCTTTACAAGCAGCGCAATCTTGATGTCAAGCTGATCGACGTACTGCTCGGCAAGCTCGTTCTGACGTACGTGCTGTACTACGGTCTTGCGCAGGCGTTCAAACTCTGGTATATAGTTAGTACGTTGCAGTTACAGCAAGAAAAATGCCACTTACCGATTTCCTCGTCAAAGTCAATGTCGTTGTCGTTGAGCAGATGTACAAAGTTCTTGACAGTTGATACTGGAGGGTTGGTTCCGCTAGTCAAGCTCTTGTAGGCCTCACCTTGTTGGCGACCCCGAATAAAGCTCTGCACTTTGATAACCTTTTCCATGTTCTCCTTGTAGAACTGCTGCTTCTCTGCAAATTTCTGACGAATTATCAAGCCACGCGCCAAGGTCTGTAGTTCGACAATGGCCTCTTCGTGTTCTTCCACTTGGCCGAGCTGCATACCGATCCGCAACCTGGCCAGCATACCACGCGCTACAGCTTGAAGGTCGACTGTTTCAGGCTCTTGAGCGTTGATCTCGCAGAGGGTGTCATACGTCCGTTGGCGCTGCATGAAGCCTCGGCAGGCTGATTGGAGATCCAAGATGGTCGGTTCTTGTGCCTTGAGTGCCTTGAGATCAGAAAAGTGCTTCTGTCGTGAAAGGAAACCACGAATGTATGACTGAAGTGACAGAACAACAGGTTCCTGCTCGTGCAGATGCGTGAGAATATCAGTAACCTCTGCACGCATCTTTGCGCCTCTTGCAACCGCCTGTAAGTCGGTGATCTGAGGTTCTTCGGCGAAGAGGAACTGATGGATCTCTCGAACAGAATTTCTCAAGACATTGGCGCGAACTTGGGACTGAAGACGAGACCAATCAACGTTCGTGCTTACCAGCTTCTTTTGCTGCGCGGCTTCCTTGTTTCTAGCAAGGAGACCTCGTGCGGTAGACTGTAACAGGGTAATCATAGACTCGTGTTGACGAAGACCTTCCTGGTCAGCACGCATGGATTGACGGACAAGCATTGCCCTTGAGACGGCTTGGAGATCCGCGACCTGAGGTTCGTTTTCTCGTAGCTCTGTCCATTCTCGGTCCACCTGCGCGCGTACAAGGGCGCCGCGAATCATAGCCTGCACATGCTTAACAGCTGGTTCAGTGTCGCGTGTTTGTTCGTATCGGTCGGAGACGCGAAGTCGTTCAAGTGCTCCTCGAATTGCCGCTTGGAACTGCCGTATGCCGTGTTCATGTCGCTCGATCTTCGACTTTGTGTACTGAACTTGTGCCCTGGCCTTGCGTCCCCGGAACAGGTTCTGCACCTTCAAGACCTGAGCCTCATTGGCATGCCAGAACTGCTCCTCACCTTGTAGTCTCGACCGCACCAGGAATCCTCTCGCGGCACCTTGTAGAGTAACGGCGAAACGCTTCATGTCCATGCGGTAGGTGGATATCTGTCGAGCCCAGTCGCCACGAATACGTGCTTGCAAGTCTGCAATCAGGTATTCATGGTCCCAAAGCTCTTCCATGAGCATTCCAAGACGTATCCTGACCAGAGCACCACGCATCTGTGCCTGCAGATCCAGTATGATATCCTCATTCTCACCCAATTCCCGATCGATCCGGTCTTCTTCGGACTCGACTGGCTCCGGCTCTGGTTCTGGTTCTGGCTCGACTTGGAAATTTGCTTGCATACCAGAGAAGTTTGGCATACTAACACCAGACTTGTCCAAGCCCTTTTGTGTAGCCTCCAGCTCGTGGTCCTCGAATTGGAGTTTACCGACCAGGTTACCGATGCGGAAGTCGACGATGCCTTTCCGGAACAAGAGCCATGAGAGCGCGTGGATGCAGTAGATGACCTTTGGCACATTTTTCTTCTCGTAGAGATCGACGAGTTCGAAGCGGAAGAGATCGGGCAGTTCGATTTCGGCGAGGAACTTGAAGAAGTGCGCGTAGTTGTTGGAGTGTCGGTATTGTAGCTTTGGATCGCGGAATATGCGCAGCGGCTGTCCCTTGATGGACTGTACGATTTCCGCTAGTGTGATGCCGTTTCGCAGCGCCTCCTCGAGTTCAACAACAGGCGGTAGGTCGTTTTCAAGAATGTCTTCCATCCACTCCTTGGCTTCTCCGATATGACAAAGATATTCGTACGCCTGCAAGAACTGCCTTTGTTGATCCATCCAGTTCCGACTTCCCCATGAGGATGCTGCTTTTTGCCTATCCGGGTTCCGTTGCAGCCTCCTTCGCCCGTTGAGACCCACGACCTGTTGCTCTGGAGACTTGATGGCAAAGTCATCGTCGTTTGCGTCTTCGGCAAATTTGGAGAGAGTCCGCAGGTGTCCCGTAGAAGATTTCTGGAAGCTCTTAAGTTCTGGTCGTTCTAGGTGGACGGATAGCGGTCGGGAGGAGTGGTCGCGGGTGGGCGCGCGTACGGAATCATGTCGAGATACTGCTAGCGAGAGCGGGCGCGGTTTGGCTGTCGGCGAAGAGGGGCCGTCGAAGGGAGAGTAGAGGTTCTCGACGCTGTGTGATCGCAGGTGGCTGTTGCTGCGAACCGGGCTAGTACTTGCTGGGCGTAGTAGCTTCTCTGGCGATGGCGGGTTCGAGAAAGTTGCGGGACGTAGCAGTTTTTCGGGCGATGGCGGATATACGGGCGTCGTCGGTCTCATGGCCTTGTCGGGAGACGATGGCGTCTGTTTCTCAGGCGATGCCGGTCGTAGGGATTTGCGCATGCTCGAATACATATCTGATGGGTCAGTCTCTGCGGATCCGAAGTAGTCTTCTGTTCGCGGGCGAGAGAGAGCCGTGGCTTCACTCAGGCCGCGGCGGTGCGACAAGGAGCCGAAGCCGCTGGATGCATGGCTCGACTGCGTGCTCGAGCGGCTCGGGGGGTACTGAGAGTGGTTCGAGGAGCCATTGGAAGCTGTGGACGTCTGGCGGAGCGGGGAGGGCGATGTTGCGGAGTGGCCAGGTCTCGATCGTGGGGCAGTCAGGTAAGAACTCATGGCGAGCGCGACAGTCGAACCGCATGCGTCGTACAGAACAAAGAAAGGTGGTCGTGGGCGTGGTGGTGGATGCTCAAGAGACCGTCATGGAGGCCCGCGATAATTACAAGTAATATGGATTGCGCCTGCCGCCAAAACAAAAGTCGCGAACTCGACCAAGCGAATGTCTGAAGCCCTGCGACCAAGCGCGCACTTTTACTCTGCACGGGCGAATAGCGGAATGGGAAATCGAAATCGAAATTGGGTATCGTAGATGAAAGGCTGCGGCGTTGAAACTGGAAGCGGACGTGTGTAGTCCAAGCTTTTGCGGATGTTTACGACGGGCTGCGATGGCTTGCCGGCATGTTGTCGTGCCAACCACCCCAGCATGCCCTCTCCACACCGCGAAAATCATCCATCCCGACTCCCGTCCCACGGACCGGCAAACTCAAAACAACATCCTAGTGCTGCATCTCCTTTGTGGTTGCTGTTGATCATCACGTCTGCCGCGAGCCCTTCACTGCGAACTCAACACCCCTACCCTCGACCGCCCCAGAAATCTCCAGTCCACGCCATGTCGCGACAACGGTGCCTGAAGTCTAGGGCGACAAGACGTCCGGCACCATAACGGCGACAGCAGCCATACTACATGTCGCACGGTGAGCCGTCGCGTCCAAACCTTCCCTTAGCGTACCCCTTCCAGACGTCCAATTACATCCTCGTCGACATGTCAATACTTGACAAGTATAAGGGAGCTCCCAGTTGACAGGTTTCGCCCAACCTGTCTACACCAGAAAGCACCCAGGTACCTGCCGGCTCCTGTGGAAGTCATCGGTCGATGATGTTTCTGTACACAGCGTGCATTTGGACCAATCGACAACCACCAACACCATCGCAAGATCAAGTGCTCAAGTCAGTATACACGCACATGCTGCCATGTTCCGCGCGCATCGTCTCCCTTTGGGACGCGTCTTAGTCACGCTAAAAGGCGGGGTTACATCAGCAGACTCTTGGCGAAGGAGCCCACTGAAATTCTTTCCGCGCCGCATTCTCTGCCAAACTTTTTCTTCTTGGGAAAACCCTCGATTTTCCCCGGCCAGAGTCCTTTACTGAGAACGACGGTCTGTTTCCTTCAGTGATACCCCTCTTACCCTTCTCAAACCCTTGAGAAGTTTCTTTTTATACCTATCATGCCCATCTCCAACGGTGACGCCATGACCAACACGGCTGAGAACGCCTTGGACTACACCAAGGCTCTTGAGATTCTCAAGAACGACTACCCTGAGCACGATGGCATTGACATCAAGACGCTCATCGACTCCAAGAAGAACGGCGGTCTCACATACAATGACTTCCTCATGCTTCCTGGCTACATTGGCTTCCCCGCAGCCGAAGTCGCACTCGACACCCCAATCACCAAGCGCATTTCTCTCAAGACGCCCTTCGTCTCCTCGCCCATGGACACTGTCACCGAGCACAAGATGGCTATTCACATTGCGCTTCTTGGAGGTCTTGGTGTGATCCACCACAACTGCTCTCAGGACGACCAGGCTGAGATGGTTCGCAAAGTCAAGCGCTTTGAGAACGGTTTCATCCTGGACCCAGTCGTCATCTCTCCCAACACCACTGTTGGAGAGGCCAAGGCGCTGAAGGAGAAGTGGGGATTCGGTGGTTTCCCAGTCACTGGTAAGTCAGACTATGCTCTGTTGTTCCTACCCCCATTCGCATTGTGATGATCAACCTTTCAAAATAACTTTCGTTCATCCGCAAGGTTCCGCCTACTGTGGAGAAAATGTATCTGAATTGCCTCCAAACCACTACGCTTTGTCAACATCTTGTATTGGAATCATCCACTGACAATAGCTACAGAGAACGGCACTCTTCGCTCCAAGCTCGTTGGTATCATTACACCCCGAGACATCCAGTTCCACGACAAGCTCGACGACCCGGTCACCGCAGTCATGTCCACCGACCTCGTAACCGCCCGCCACGGTGTTGAGCTCAAGGAAGCCAACGACATCTTGAACAAGTCCAAGAAGGGCAAGCTTCCCATCGTCGACGAGAGCTTCAACCTGATTGCGCTCCTGTCTCGCTCCGACTTGATGAAGAACCTCAACTTCCCGCTTGCGTCCAAGCTCCCACACTCGAAGCAGCTCATCGCGGCGGCTGCCATCGGTACCCGACCCGAGGACAAGATTCGTCTGCAGAAACTCGTAGATGCCGGCCTTGACATTGTCATCCTCGACAGCAGTCAGGGAAACAGCATGTACCAGATTGAGATGATCAAGTACATCAAGGAGAAGTACCCTCAGCTTGACGTGATTGGCGGCAACGTCGTCACACGCGAGCAAGCTGCTGGGCTCATCGCCGCTGGTGTCGACGGTCTCCGTATCGGCATGGGTAGCGGAAGTGCCTGCATCACACAGGAAGTCATGGCTGTCGGACGGCCACAGGCTACCTCGGTGTACAACGTCGCCTCATTTGCGTCCCGGTTCGGCGTGCCCTGCATTGCCGATGGTGGTATCCAGAATGTAGGCCACATCGTCAAGGGTCTCGCTATGGGTGCCTCGGCCATCATGATGGGTGGTCTCCTAGCCGGTACTACCGAGTCTCCCGGAGAGTACTTTGTCAGCGGTGACGGTCAGCTCGTCAAGGCCTACCGTGGTATGGGCAGTATCGCCGCCATGGAGGACAAGAAGGCCGGCGCCGGCGCCGCAGACTCCAAGGCCAGCAACGCTGGTACTGCGCGTTACTTCTCCGAGGGTGACCGTGTCCTCGTTGCCCAGGGTGTCTCTGGATCCGTCCAGGACCGTGGCTCCATCACCAAGTTCGTGCCTTACCTCATGGCTGGTGTTCAGCACTCGCTACAGGACATTGGTATCACGAGCCTCGAAGAGCTTCACAAGGGCGTTGCCAACGGCACCGTCAGGTTCGAGTTGCGCACTGCTAGCGCACAGGCTGAGGGTAACGTGCATGGTCTGCACAGCTTCGACAAGAAGCTTTACTCATAGATGAGCGAAAATGATATACGAAAGAAATGCATTGGGAGGGCGTTAGTGGGTGGTTGGGATGGTTGAATGGCTTGGTTCATTCCCTCGTTATTAGACACGACGCGCTATGCGAAAATGATTGATGTTCTTATTTACGGGAGCAAATGGATACAATAGGCCAAAAGCAATGATACCACGAACTCTGTTCATTCTTATTGAAGCACAAAATATGTCTTCTGCTCAGTCAGTGATGCATGCTGCCGCGGGAAATTCTGGAGTGTTGACTCTTTGGCCGCGATGTCACCGTGCGAGCTAACATGTCCTAACCTCGGTACCTCCCCGCGCGTCGACTCGTCACTCACCAACCACATGCCAGCCGTCATAACGCGCCGACCGCCATTGTCGGCTGTCTGTGAAGCCGGATATGCCAATGCGTCTCCTGGCTGAAGGTAGATTGACTGCGCGCTCCTTTACCCTTAGACAAACTTTTTCTACACGTCCCACCTCTACACTCTCTTCGTTCTTCGACAGACCACAGGTTCGGTGCAGAGCGACGTCAGTACGAACAGCTGCCTACTTGAAGGCTATCCAACGGCCCGCGACTGGATTGTTTGAGTTAAAGAAGCGCAACATGTCCACCCCAGCAGACCACCAGCCGTCTAAAAAGGCGGCAAAGACACCAGCGGTTCCACGGCCCAGCGCAAGGTATACCGCCAACCCTCCACCTCTAGCAACGGTTCCAAGTACCATAGGCTGACCATCCCCAGCGTCCTCCTCATCTCCCCTACCAACCAAATCCTTCTTCTGCACCGTGTCAAGAAAGCCTCGAGCTTCGCCTCCGCACACGTCTTCCCTGGCGGCGCCCTCTCCAAAACGCACGACGGCACCATCCCCGACGTGAACGACCCAGGGAGACACCAAGATGGGCCTGCCTACCGTATGGCAGCCGTGCGCGAGACATTTGAGGAATGCGGTATCCTACTAGCTAAGAGCAAGAAGACAGGCAAGCTGTTTACCGAGATCAGCGACGAAGAACGTGAAAAAGGGCGACGAGACGTGCACAGCGGAACCGTCAAGTTTGGCGATCTACTTGAGAAATGGGGTGCTGTCCCCGACACCGAGGCGCTGATACCGTTTACGCGGTGGGTAACGCCCGGCAACGTGCCCAAAAGATTCTCGACACAAATGTACATTTACTTCCTACCTCTCGGCTCCGTATCGCCCACGAAACACGCGGCACCAGCGTCCACGCCCCCTGGCTCTGGACTTGAAGAAGAAGATGAAATTGTTATACCAAACCCGACGCATGACGGGGGTATCGAACACACGGCCGCACGTTTCCTGCCACCGAACAAGTGGATTGATCTTGCGAGGCAGAATAGGATCATACTGTTTCCGCCGCAGTTTTTCCTGACGCTGCTGCTGAGTCCGTATCTAGCGGCAACGGTCACGAGCCCGAGCAGTCCTACACCTAGTATTTCGGAGTTGCAACTCGAGCGAGAAAAATGTCTGGATTTCTTGCGCAAACCGAGGATGTATGAAGGCAAGCCTGAAGTTTCCTTTGCAGAAGCTTGTATCTCTCCTATCGTGCTGGGCAAGGGACAGTATGGAGAGAAGGGGCAGGACGGCGTGGGAGGTGTGGATAAAGATACTGCGGTTCTCGTATTGGATCGACCGGGTAAAGAGATCGAGGAGCAAGAAGGTGGAAAGGGGAGGAGGGGATTGCGGGAATGGGTTGTTACGACGAGGTTCAAGGGGGAGGGGCCGAGGGATGTGGATGTTAGACGGAGGGAGGACGTGCTGGGGAAGAAGACGCAGGAGAAGTTGTAGATTGCGTTGTTCTTATTGAGCAGTGCGATTGACTTCCAATGTTACCACAAAGTGATGGTAGATGTGATTATGCTCGCACAGCTGTTTGGGTATTGGTCATTACCAGCCAGCGCCGTTGATCAAGCATCAAACCAAAGTTTCCAAGACGAGATCCGCCAGGACTGGGCCCGAAGAGCGGAACCAGCCTGCACCAGTCGCAAAGAGCTTGGTGTAGCTAGCGCTTAGCTTATTTCCCCGCATTCTAGCGATGATCAAGAAGATCGTATGCCTCATCTATTCCCGGTCCGGCGAAACCACCTAGGCGGCTCGGCGCAACGCATGCCGAGCACCATATAGTACCTTGAACCTTGAAACTTATCAGGACATGATATCAGCAGAGTACATCCTGCTTCGTGCAGCTCATCCTTCATCTAGCAAACATGTATTGGACTAGGCTGCTGGCAAGTATCGCTTCGTTGACGACGCTGCAGTTGGAGGTACTAGCTGGGTCTTGTTGGCGGGACACTACATGCAATGGACCAACTGAAGCTGCGTTTGAAGGTACTTGCTTCTGTTCCTATCTTTCTTCCTTAATGCTAACGAATCAGGGCCCTGGCAAGGGAACATCTACGCCCCATCATCACGTACAGTTCGACCAAGATCAGTCATCACTATTCGAGACCGTCATCCAGCAAGTTACCCTCGACTCGTGGTCCTCCGCGGGAATGGAACGAATGTTGTTTTCGATTTCGGTATAGAAGTTGGCGGTATCGCCTCCCTCTCCTACACCAGCAATGGAACCGGTGCTATCGGCCTCGCATTCTCCGAAGCATCGACGTGGATTGGCGAGTGGTCTGATGCGTCGAATGGAAAGTTTGCTGGTCGCGATGGAGCATTGTATGTCAATATAACTAGTGCTGGTCCGGGGACGTATACGATGCCGGATGAAGTGATGCGAGGAGGGTTTCGGTACATGACTGCTTTCCTCGTCACGAACACGGGCACCTACGTCAACATCACGGATGTGCAGCTTGAAATCAGTTTCCAACCTACATGGTCGAATCTGAGAGCATATCAGGGGTATTTCCATTGTAACGACGAGCTGCTGAATAGGATATGGTATGCAGGCGCCTACACGCTCCAAACCAACGCCGTACCATCCAACACCGGCCGCTGGGTTCCCATGCTCGCCAACGGCTGGGCCAACAATGGTACTTTGGGACCAGGAGAGACCATCATCGTCGATGGCGCAAAGCGCGATCGCGCCGTCTGGCCAGGCGACATGGGCATTGCCGTGCCTTCAACTTTTGTCAGCACTGGAGATCTCGAGAGCGTGAAGAATGCATTGCAAGTCATGTTTGACTACCAGAATCCAGATGGCTCGTTCCCGGAAGCTGGACCGCCGTTGTTGCAGCAGAATAGCGATACGTACCATATGTGGACGATGATCGGGACGTACAACTACATGCTCTACACGAACGATGCAGCCTTTGTGCAGAAGAATTGGGCGAGGTACAAGAGAGCTATGGAGTATGTTTATGCTAAAGTCGAGGTGGACGGATCTGGTTTGTTCAATCAGACGGGCACGAGGGACTGGGCGCGCTGGCAGACTGGCTTCAACAACACCGAAGCGAATGTCATTTTATATCATACACTGCAGACCGGTGCGAAGCTCGCAACATGGCTCAACGACACCGCGATGACCAACGGCACTAGGCTGCAGGATTTATGGACATTACGCGCCACGTGTCTTCAATCAGCAATCCTTACCCACACCTTCGACACCGCGTACGGCGCATTTCGCGACAACGCTACACTCACCACTCTCCACCCCCAAGACGCAAACAGCATGGCCCTCCTCTTCGGCCTCGTCTCTCCTTCCTCCGCCCAGGCCCAATCCATCTCCACCGCGTTAACAAAAAACTGGACGCCCATCGGCGCCGAAACACCAGAACTCCCCGGCAACATATCCCCCTTCATCTCCTCGTTTGAGATCCAGAGCCACTTCACCGTCGGTAATACACATCGTGCGCTGGAACTGATTCGCAGGAGTTGGGGCTGGTATGCTAATCACCCCAACGGCACGGGTGGAAGCACGGTGATAGAAGGGTATAGGACGAATGGGACGTTTGGGTATAGACAGGAGAGGGGCTACGGATATGATCCGAGTTATGTGTCGCATGCACATGGGTGGGGCTCGGGGCCTACGAGTGCGTTGACGGAGTTTGTGGTGGGACTGAAGATTAGGGAACCTGCGGGGAAAGTGTGGGTTGTTGAGCCGAGCTTTGGCGATTTGGAGGAGGCGGAAGGGGGGTTTGTGACGGGATTGGGGAAGTTTAGGGTCGGCTGGGTGAATAAGAAGGGTAGAGAGAGGTATACGGTGGGGATTGAGACGCCGGTGGGTACGAAGGGTTCTGTGAGGTTGCCGCTTGAGGGGATGGGAATCTATATGGAGGTGATTTTGACGGTGAATGGTGAGGAGATAGGAAAGGAGGGGTATACTCAAGTTGATGGACAGTTGGTTTGGGACGTTGATGGTGGGACGTATGATATACAGGTTAGCAGATGGTCCGATACGGTTGGTGTGAAAAGGAACGATGACGAGAGAGGACATGCTAGTGCTGGTATAAGGATCAATGGAGGGAGGAGTTGTATGGTCTCAGCCTTGCTGGGTCTGAGTGTTCTTGGTGCTGTTGTGGGAGGACTATGAGCTGCGGTAGCAGTTTTAGAGCAGATTGAGAGAATGAGGTGGCTCATCATCAAGTACAATCTACGTTATGCATACGACGAGCTGTACAGCGGTTCTGCCGTAACACTTCCAGTCAATCGATTGAGAAAAACAGAGGCAAAGACTATACATAACCCAGCATGAGAGCACGATACTATTGTCAGATCCTGCGTCAAAATAGCAGCTGTGTAATTTCGACCCATCGACTGTTGATGATAAAGGGCGCCGGTCGTTTGAGTGACTTGGGTTTGCAGTGACATTACCATTGGTGTGCAGGAAGTCTTTTTTTTTCTTTCAGCTTACGATCCGATGAAAGTTTGTAAGTATCTGCAAAGCGCGCTTGATCTAACAGACTCGAGTATTAATGGATTGGTAGTGCCTCGGAAGTTCGAAGCGTAAAGATTGGGGGCGGAGCCTTTTCATTGGATATCCTCAGCCTAATCCAGCCTAGACAGCACAAGAGGCGTCTTCAGCTGAACGCGGCTTTCACTGCCTTTTCTCTACAAACAAGACTTCTACAACAACTCCCTTCGCCGCGCACGCACCCTGTTGCGAATAGCTGCCATGTACCGAACGACCTTTAGGCATATTCCGTTGACGCGTCCAGCCGAACAGACACGACTCCTAAAGCTTCAGCCTGACATTGACGTCATTCGGCTCAACATACAAACTTATGAGCTTGCGGAGTGCCCAGAATTTGTGGCACTATCGTATGAATGGGGCGATGGCTCAGAGATACACGACATCATTATAGACGGGGCAGTCTTTAAGATACGGCAGAATTTACGCGACGCCTTAGAACATATACGAACCCTTCAGGCGGATACATCGAGTACGAGGCTATTCGATCATGACTCGCCTTCTTTCTGGATTGACGCCATCGCAATCGATCAGTCGAACGATAGGGAAAAGCCTCATCAAGTTTCCATAATGGGAAAGATATACCGTCAAGCATCCCATGTCGTAGCTTGGCTCGGCCTTGAACAGGGTGACGATTGTTCAGGCTTGGCTTTGGATTACCTGAGTACAGGCCCTAAAGTATCGTCCGGATATTATAATGATCATCCAGACTCATTCACATTCTCGGCAGAGGAAAGGGCGATCAGCAAATTGTGTGACCGATCGTACTTCCAGCGCATGTGGATTGTCCAGGAGTGTATTCTTGCCAAAAAGCTTCACTTAGTCTGCGAGCTTCACTACTGTCCATGGAAGTACTTATATAACTTCAACAGGTACTTATATTCGGAACATAGAAATGAGTCAGTCAATATACTCTTCTCCACCAAGGAAGAATCCGAATATGATTGGTCGCATTCAACAATTCAGGACACTATGTCTCGCATCCTGGGCGTCGCCGTTGGTAGACATTGCTCAAGATTCCACGACCGAATATACGGGCTGCTAGGGATCCTTCAACAAAGCTACGAGACGATTGGTATGGACGTGAATTATGGAGCTAGCCTTGAGGAGGTGATGATCAAGACCCAAGATTTTCTCACCTCTGATCCTGAACATGATTATCCTGGAAATTCCCCTTGGTGGATTTCAGAAATTTTCAGACCAGTCGCATCAATAGATGTGCAAGGAAAGGTCGCATGGTACTGGCAGATGAACGAGATCATGTACAAGCTCGACGCAGATGTGATTAGAGGATTCCATTCGTTTGAGACTCTCCACGATGAGAAAGTGAGGGCATTGACCTTCCAGACGATCTGCTGGATCGTTGGTGGATATGGAGTTGATCTTTTCTCGCCTGCCGAAGGAAGCACTCCTCTGAAAACCACGACGATGCAGACTATCTCCCTCGAGTCCCGAAAGCACGAGGATTCAGAGTATCATCGCAAACATCGAGTTTTCACAATGCATTCGCGGTATAGTATAGGGAACTATACGTATTGTATCTGCTTAACGCACCGGCCCCGCGCGCCATATTGTTTGCCAGACGACTATATGATGACAGAGTCAAATTCATGGGGATGCAGAAGTTTGCTTGAGACATACAGCAAGCACGTCCGACTCCTGCGTATACTGCGGGAGGATCTCAAGGTTTCTGCCGAAGTGTCTGATTTGGAAAAACCATCGCCACTTCCAATCCAGATTCAGTGGATGGTGTTCTCTAATCTTCTGGCGCAGTATTTTCTCAGCAAATGGTACACAATAAGCTGGCCTGACCGCAGAACCAAGACTGATGGCTTTGTAAGGCGGATCGAGCGAGAAGGGAAAGATTTTGGTACCTTTCTCTCAGAATCTCTATTCGACAAATATAGCATGAGTGTGGCGAGTACATCTGATGAGTTGCCCGCAAATGCTCTCAAGTCAGTTGAGATTGAGATCACCAGTAACTCTGACCCTGTCAAGAAAACAATGGTGGCTTCATTATACGATAATGGCCCTGGAGCCGAGTTGTCAAGAGCCGGAAAATGGGCGGCAGAAGTTGAAGTATGGTCGTCAGATGAAGAATGGTCGTCAGAAGATGGAGAATGATCTTTCCAAAGTCCAAGTCAACACCACCACACGTGACCCGTCGCCGCCTAGCCATCCTGCAAAGCCTCCAGGCCACTCTACCACTCACCTTTCATCCGAAGTCTATCTTTATAATGGAATTGTTTGATCTTGTCTTCGCCTCCGGGCATATGGTCAAGAAAGAAACAATACAGAGAAGATTAGCATGGCCCCAGCACATGGATGACACGCTCTAATCAAAGAGAAGCTACCATTTTTTGTTCGTGCGCCAGGTCGAACTGCTTGTATTCCAGGCTGTTCGAACCGCCAAGTCAGCATAGGCAGACGTTATTGTTCTCTTTTGCTGTCTTGAAGGCCTGGATTAGCGTACACCATACTCGGATTACATATTCGGTGCAAAGACCATGTTAATCTTCACCTCCGTATAGCAACCAACATGCTACCATTCGGCAGAGATCCAGTATACACAAACGCGCTCATGGAGGGTATATATCGCTATCGTCATGACTTCGTATAGCCACCTGTAGGCCATTGCCCATCACCCCTTGCTCAGCCACACCAGCCTACCCCATGGCCACCCTCAGCCTATATTATCATCTCGCCCTCATCCCCCTCGCCACCCCCAACATCCTCCCCATCATCCTCATCCAAGTCCTCCAACGGATAAGTAAGGATAGCCGCAACATTGCCCAGCCCTTCCAGGCGCTTCCCAGACTCATGTAACGAGCTGAGAACGCGCACCTCACCACCCTCTACATCGCGCACCTGATCAACCAACTTGACCCATCGGCGCCTCTCCTCGACGTTTTGCGCGCGGAACAGGGCGTTGTTGATGAGGAGCACGCCGCCTCCGCGTCCCACTGCACCTTTGGCAACTGCGCGCTCCACCTCGCGGGGTCCGTACCACGCGCGTCCGTCGTCCAGGCGCATGAGGGTGCTGAATTTGTCCATGAGCGCTGTTTCGCGCGCAAACTTTGTGTCGGAGAGTTTGTTTGTTATGGCTGGGGAGGAGAGGACTTCGTTGAGGGAGTGTGTGTGCGCTGATGACGAGTGTGCGATGATGATGGTGGGTATGAGGGCCATGAGCGGCTTGTTGGTTGTCCGCGTCGCTTCTGCTTTGATGTATTGTAGGAATGCTGTCGCTACGAAGCCGGGGCTGGCGAGCAGGAGGGGTAGTGTTTTGCCGCCTTGCGCCGTGTTGGAGGTATTTGGTAGGTCGATTTGCCGTAGGAGGGTGGAGAGCGTTGTGGAGAAGAATCTGTCCATGCCTTTGCTGTGTCCGTCGACGCCACCTCGTCGTTTTCTGGGCACCGAGACCTCAATCTTTTGTCGCAGTATTGTTTGGTGTTCTGTGATCATGCAGATGTGCGCGACGCCTTCTCCCATGACGACGGCCCATAATTCTGCGCGTTTGGACGCATCGCATGCCTCTTTCAGCTGCTCTAATGCGACGCTGTCCCAGCCGTCTGCTTTTTCAATGGTAAATTTGCGATTCAGCTCCAAATCAAGTGTGTGATGCTGCCCTAGTTTGACATGCTCGTTCTCTTTTGCTACGCGACCGGAAACGTGTAGTTGTTCGGAGCCGACGTCGAAATCGGTCGATGTTACGGTGATGGTGAGGTCCAAAGCAATTCTTTGCGACGACGTGGAGCCGGCATCTGATGTCTTTGAGACTCGTCGGACTGCTTTGGCGCGTATTTGGTCGTGTTCTTGGATCAGGTTATAGGCGTGCCACATATCCTCAGGCTCCTCAGGCAGCAGGGTGACGAAGCCCGCGCCTGTTTTTTGTTCGATCTGGCTTTTGAGCAACTTCATGATGGCGTGGTCAGGGGTATCTTTGCGTGTAGGGTCAGTGGTGGTGGTGATGGAGGGACAATAACCAGGCGCGTCAAGTTAGCTACGCAGCGTGAACTTTTGGAAAGTAGTGACGCAACCGTGGGATGGAGGGGCACTAGTGGGGGTCCACCCTACCCACCAACCCATGCACGTCTCGCCCTAAAGGTATTCACTCCCATAGTCTGAGACTTCAATGCTAACTACTATGAATCCTTGAGTGCACCTTTTCAGTCGATGCAGAACTGAGAAAAGAAAAGAAACGTGCCTCTTCGTTTGGTTGGATAAATTTACAGGGCCTCTAGGCAAACAGGCTTTCACTAGCAGCGGGTATCACTTTGCAAAAAGACTCGGAAACACAGGTATTGAACAAAGCAACTTCAGCATTCGCTCGTAGCTCATGTAGTCGCTATATACATTATAAGATAGATATATACAAGAATGTTATGTAGACCAAGAAGCCACGCTCTACGACCTGGCCTTGATGATCTCAGCAGCCTTCTCACCAATGCCGTACATGGTAGCCTGGAGATGGCAAGAGGGAATAATAGGAATGATAGAGGCATCAATAACGGAAAGATGCTGAGTACCGTAGACCATCAACTTGTCGCTGACACAGCCACCGTCCCTCTCAGGCATCATGGGGCAGGAGCCAGACGGGTGAGCAAGAGTAGGGCTCAACATAGACTGCGCAAGCAGGGAGTTGTAAATATCCTCATCCGAAGTGTGCTGAGCACCAGGGACAGTCTCAGAAATCTTCTTGCTGGCGAGCTCAGGGCGGGCCCACACGGTACGGAAGAATCGCAGACCAACCGCCATGATCATACGGTCAATGGGGTTGACGAAAGCGTTGTAGATGACGTTGGGAGGACCGTTGGGGTTCTTGGCGTCAATGTAGACAGTACCGCGGGACAGCGGCTTCTCAACTCCGACGAGGCCGTAGCTGCCATCGGCAGGGACGGGGAACTCGGCGACGGCGGCGTCTCTGCGGGAGAAGATGTCGGCGATCACGGCGCGCTGCTTGGCGAATCCGCTGGCAAGCTTCTTGTTGGACTTGTAGATGCTGGGGAGGTAGTCGGTGGCTTTCTGGCTGCTCAGACGGCTGATGAGGCTGTCGGTGTCGTTGGTCATGTCGGGCAGGGAGATGAAAGCCAGGGCGTTACCACGGGCGTAGGTGTAAGGACCAGTCTTGTGCTCGACGTACTGCTCCCACGCAGAGGCGTTGAAGGTGGCGTTGGTCATGAGCGAGTTCTGGTTGGGGAAATAGTTGGAAGTCGTGTTGAAGACGACGGTGGCGTAGGGGTGGTCCTGGAAGTTGGAGCCTACTGCGTCGAGCTCAATCTTGACCGGGATACCGGCAGCCTTCAAGACGGACTTGGGACCAATACCACTGAGCTGGAGGAGCTTAGGGGTCTGGATAGCACCGGCAGCCAAAACCACTTCCTTCTTGGCGTAGAAGGTGGCCTTCTTGCCGGTCTTGTCGGTCACCTCGATACCAGTGGCCATGGTCTTCTTCTTGCTGTCAAAGATGATCTTGTCGGCAGTGGTACCGGTAAGGATGTGGAGGTTGGCACGAGTCTGGATGGGGTCATAGTACGCGTAACGAGCGTGCGCACGACGTCCAGTGGTAGCATCCATGGTGTTGGCGTACCAGGAAGGACCGTAGGCCTCACCGGCGTTTCCATCCTCGGGGAGGTAGACACCGGAAGCCTTCCATGCCGCCCAGTAGTCCTTGATATCCTCGTACTGGTTGGAGGTGATGGAGACCTTCAACGGTCCGTTACCGTAGGTTGACTCGTCCCAAGTGATGTTGAAGTCCTTGACAACATCGGGAGTGGGAGGCTGGAAAGTGGTGCCCTTGATAAAGGCCTCCTCCATTCCCTTCCATCCCCATCCCTTGTTGCCAAGAGCCTCCCAGGCATCGTAATCGGCAGCAGAGCCACGGTCGTAGACCATGCCGTTGATGACCGATCCACCACCAAGGACCTTGGCAACGATAACCGCATAGGAAGTGTTACCAAGACCTGGCTCAGGGAGCGAGTTGATGTTCTCCCAGATCAGACCGGCAGCCGAGGTCAAGTCGTTGGCCTTGTAGGGGATCTTGGTGTTGTCGGTGTCGACATTGTCACCAGCTTCGACAACAAGAACAGTCTCTATCAATCTGTGTTAGTACCTCTCAAACAATTAATGTGTCATGATACATACTACTCTTGTCCTCGGTGATACGGTTGGCTACAATCAAACCAGTAACACCTCCTCCTACAATAACGTAGTCATACTGGGGCTTGGCGGCAGCACCAAGAACAGGTGCTACAATTACAGCAAGAAGCTGAACAGCAACGGCTAAACGGGAAAATGCAGGCATCTTGAAAATCCAAAAGAAAATAAGTTTAAACGAGGGTAAATTTGGATGCGCGCTGCAATGAACTTCCAAAGGGTGCACCCACTAGATGCTTTATACGGACCGAACAAAACACTTACTCGCTGCTCACATTGGTCGAGAACATGTTCGCCACGTGGGAAAGCCGATATTGGGATGAAATCGGTAAGATAACACCGCAAAAGTAGTCGGCCCACAAATACCACAGAGCGAACGATAGCTTGGTAAATTGTTTGTATGCAATGTGGCGCGGTGCTGGCGGCTGCCATGTACACATCCGTTCTAGAATGCGAACCTGTAATCCTTCTGGTAGGGGTTCAGAATCCTAGGCCTATAAAACAGGGCGCATAGAGATCGTGCGCTTGCTCCTCCCTGACTCCTGGTGAACATCAGGGCCTTGTGGGCGCCTTCTCGGTCCGGGGCCGGGGTGCTAACGTTCTTCCACCAGAGAAGATAAGCTCGCGGCAGTCAAAATTGGAGCGAGGTACGTTCGGTGGGCTGATGTTGCGGTGGGCCGATGCAAATCTCTGCGGCTCGTATGTAGAGCGTAGAGACGGACCGGATGAACGATTCATGGTCTTCACACACCGGGAGCCACGCCCCGCTTTTGGACGGAAGACAAGACAGAAGACACGGGCAGATGTCCTCGGCTATAGACTAGACTAGCATGTGATTGAGTTTGAGCTACAGGTGTAGCAACGGCAGCGGCGTAAACAACACAATACGAATCTGGGGTACGTTTAGGGTCCCATGAGCGCATTATTACTTCGGAGATTTCGCAAAGGACTGCACGAGGGATGCGGCGCCCCTGGGACTCGGCAGGTACGGTTTTACGGTAGACGCAACGTGATAAGGCCACCAGGAGACCCGAATCTCTGATTCGCCATCTGAACCTGTCTCGGGAGGCCTGGTACCGCGGTTTCGGAGAGTGGGCGCCCTTTCGGGGTCAATGTCCTGCTCGCTTGCAGAGGACAACCCGCTAAGCTTTTGATCAGCATATCATTTCCTTTTCTTTTTCCCGGAATTTAGGCTTCGTAACAGTCGTTCCAATGAGGTACATTGCAAGTACCGACGGCGCACAAGTCTTGTTCGTTGACGTTTAGTGCAAATTGACCGGTGAGAAGGCGAATCTGTTTGAGTACGTTAGAGTATCCTTCTGCACGTCTGACGTTACTTCAGGATGCTGAATCAGAGGCTTCTAGTGGCGACCGTGACCAGCGGAGTAGTAGAAACCCGGCCCCCTTGAGCTCGCAGTTCCGCGTTCTTCCCTGTAGTTTGAGTTTTAGACTCGGTCGGTCGGGTCGCGACAAGGGTCCACATTCTGCGGGCCAACGACAAGAGCCCGATGAAATATCTATGTACCTTGAAATATAATCGTTTCAGACTCGGTCGCACGCAGATGAGTTCTTGCGGCACGACGTGGGAAATGAAAATGCATTGTTGCGTCGTGGTCGACGGCAGTTCTTTCGACTCCAGAGTGCTGGAAAGGAATAAGGATCTCGTGGGACTGGTGGCGCAAATGGTGGCTTCGGTTCTTGATACCGGTGAGGGACGGACGGAGAATTCCACGGCATTGTTCTAGCTAGCACGCTAGAGGCACTAGTACCACTAGCTTCGTCTGGCCTGACATTCGCTACCACCTCTTCCACCATTCCCATCTTCTGGTGAGATAGACGAAAGATCGCGCAACACGTCCATGCGGCAACACCGAGAACCGCGGGACGATGCAAGATCGCACGTTCGCCCTGAGGCCCATCGGGCGGGTAAATGCGTGCGCACTGAGTGTCCCACCAGCGTTGCGACCAAGGTTTGCGAACCTCGGATCTGCAACAAGATCTACAACATGCGTCGTCGTCTTCGATTGTTCTCCTGCTCATACATAGCCACGGATCCTTCTCTACATGGTGTGACCTGTCCGGCTGTGTAGTGTACACTTGATTCATGGAGTCCCGCCCGCCGAGCTTTCTGCTCCAATTGGGCCAAATTGCAGCGTGTGGGGCCTCAATTTATGCGGCATCACTTCCAATTCAGCTCGGAGTGCGTGACCCTAGGATGCACTCCCAGAGATCCCCGTGTTGGAACGTTTCGAATGACGGTCTCGAGCGAGTGCACCTTCTTTGATCGATCTGGCGGCCTTCTCCCGTCGCCGCAACCGTGCTGTTTAGCTTTCGCTTCGCCAGTTCTGACCCAGTGCGGCCGACACGAGAGATGAGTGGCGCTGAAGAACATACTTGAAAACCCCCGACGCACTCCCGTTCATTGAGTGGACGTTTGCTTTTTCTCCTTGCTCACCGATTGTGACCTTTGCAACCCATGCCATAGCGCATTCCGAACGACCCCGCCCCAGTGCATTATGGACACCGCAGGCACACAGGAATGGCCGGACGAACGATTGAAGGTCCTTATCCCGGTGTGGACCTTAACGCTGATCAGTACCGCATTCTTGGTATGGAGAGTCGTGTACGGACTGCGATCGCGCAAGTTCATCATCTGTGATTACCTGTTGATCATTGCCACTGTAAGTCTCGGCGTGCTTCAGCCCTACAACCTCGCCGACGGTACGGGACACGGTGCTGATATGGTGATCTCAGGGTCTCAACATCGCAGCGACGTCGCTCAATCAAGTAGTCGTGAACAATGGTCTTGGACGCCATATCATGGACCCTACGGTCTTCCCGAATCTCAGAACCTACAGTTACTATCTATGGATCACACAGATCGTTAGTAAGTTTGCAGCACTATACTCATCTTCTTGTTTGCTGACGTGTAGCGCGCAGACATCATTGCCGTTGCGTTTCTGAAGTGGTCCATCTGCGCCTGGCTGCTCGTGCTGAACTTCTCCACGCTGTACCGAGTCATTATCTGGCTTTCGATCTTGATGGTTACTGCCTTTAACTTCCTTGCACCAGTTCTGACATTGTTCGGATGTACACCCCTGGAGCGAAATTGGAACTTTGGATACACTGGAGAAAGCCATTGCTGGGCGAAAGGCACACTCGCGCTATCCTACTTTCAGGGTATCAGCAACATCATCACAGATGTAGTCTACATGGCTGCACCTCTCATCTATCTTTCGCGCGTCCAGTTGAGCAAGCGAACTCAATGGGGTATTCGCATTGTCTTCTTGCTCAGTATTCCGTAAGCGAAAACGTCCACAAGCTATATGACCTCCGCTGACGTTCTGTAGTGCAACGATATGCTCAATCTTCAAAACCATCGAACTCAAGTCGATCACTAAAACGCAAGACCCGACATGGGACGGTGTCTCTCTCACTATCTGGTCCAGTTCTGAACTCTCAATCGGTATCCTCATCGCATCGCTTCCACCGCTCCGCAAAGCATTCGATCACATCTTCAAGAGGATCCTACCCTCAACCATCACTGGTTCAGGAAAAACACCACAATACGGTTACGGTCGCTCTACCGGCCAAGGCGCAAACAGCATTCACATGAAGAACTTTCAAGGCAGCAAAGCCTACCACTCCCGATTACCCGGCGAAAGTATCCTAGACGGCGACGACGAGAGCGATCGAGCCATCTTGCCCGACGATGAGCACAAGGGCCCTGGGATCATGAAGAGTACCAATGTCCAAGTCACCGTCTCGGAAGATGTGGAAGAGGCAGGGAGTAGTTCAAATTCCAAAGGCGGCGAGAGCCCCAAGATGTATAAACCAGAGATTGACTGGGCGAGTCCACACTTGGAAAGTGGCGATGGTCCGCATCACCAGGCTCGGTAATGACGATTTTTTAACGGTCGAAAAAGGAAAGTTCCATTTGTGTATATATATATATAGTTTAGGTCTATGTTGGGTGGTGGCTGGACTGCCTCCATGGTTGGATACCCACGTTTTCATGTACATGATACAATATCATCATGTCTCGAGCGAACAGCTCGTAACGACAGCATCTTCTTGACTGGTGTGAGCAGATGTTTCGTTAATCCATTGCCCTGTCCGATCTATCGCAAACTGGTACTAGGCAGTTTGATGCCCGGCTGAATCTTCACCGAAAGGATCACTACACTTCTTATATCGCTTGGCAATATTACGCTAGCTGGGCATATCTCCGATAGTACACGGTTGTCACTTTGGTGGCGCTTTCACATCATCGACAGCCGACGCAGCAGTAATGAGGGTTTGCACATGTGTTTATGCAAATGCAGTAGGGGACCAGAGCCGACTGTGTTGTACACGCTCCTGTCAGTCCAGTTTTGTGGTGGTCATGGTTTAAGTGTGACAAGAGCCAGATATATCGCTAACCATGTGAATCCACTTTGCCATGTATGCAAACCCAAGTAAACATACGAGACGAACAGGAGGGTTCAAACTACTCCCTCATTACCTCTCTTTGACGCGTAGAACTATAACGGAATTGACGACTTTGGTCCACGGATGTACTTCGGCGAGAATATCAAACCCAGTAGTCTGGAGGTCTTCGGATAACTCCAATATCTAAATTTTTGTCAGCCATTCGGTCCTTCTAGACGATCACGCAGAGCAAGTATCAATTACTGACCGGATACAATACACTCCGCATACCCTGTGCACTTCTTGCTACCACTAATGTCCCAGGCGCCAACTTCCCCGCCATGCTCTTCAATATGTTGAGCTTTGTATAGGTATCTGTGCCGACAAGTGCGGCAAGAAATACCACTTCGCATGATTGCCATCCTGATGTCGACGATGTTGTTTCTTGTGTAACGTCTTCGCAAGCAAAACTCATGCGGTTGTCCTGGTAGCCCAATCGCTTGCACAAACTTTCGCTGACAGACAGCGCGGTGGTATCTCTATCTATGTTATACACCCGCGAGTTAGGGTGACGATCCAGGAAACAGAGCGAGGTGAGTGGTAATGGGCCGGAGCCGATGAATGCGATTTTGGATGGCGGCGTTGGGAGAAACGCTTCTATGGTTGCGCATTCCAGCCGAGAGAGATCAACATAGTTTTGATAGTATGGGAAGGTTTGGAGAACACTCGAGGTTTGTTGTTGTCTCGCTGACAATGGTTAATTGTTTTGTTTAAAATGATGTACTGTATCGCTGAGTTGTACTTACTACTGAGATCGTTGAGCATACGCTTTGCCCAGAATTTCTCCAACTCTCCTTCGGCTTCTGAACATAGTGGTCGTAGGTTCGAGCAAAGACTCTCGATACCGGGTATACGGAAGAAACATGACGTGAATTCCGTACTGTAAGGTACAACACAAAGATTCACAAGTTGTGTGAGAAGAGAATTAACCTGTTCTGACGGTGCTAACGACGATAGTCCGCTGAGTACCGTGTATATTTCTCTGATCTCGGAGACTAGCCGGTGCGCCGCAGTGCTTGTTGCGTTCGGTGTGACGGGAGGGGTGACGGCAAGAACGGAATCGACAGGGGTAGTCGGCTTGGATTGTTGCGTCGTAGTCTTGCGTTCAATGTACGCCATATTGAAATGCAAGTAATAATGTTGTTTTTCGCTGTTATGTCAGGCTGTATGGTTGTGTTTGTGTATCTTACTAGACACGAACCATCAGTTTGGCAAAGTTTTATACGTGACTGTCAATGTCAGCTGTTGCACGAAGAACAAGCAGCACACGTGCGCAGCTGTAGACTAGAAAACTCTTTTCGCGTTTGCCATGTGTCAAACGCATTAAGCGGTAATATCGTTTGTCTGGTTGGCTGAGTACCATGATGGTCGTGTGGGATAGTAAGTTTAGCTAGGGATGACCCGAGATACAAGCGGGATCTATGCTCAATGTAGTACAAATGTGTGGGGTTTGATACTTGTTGGGCATGAAATGTTGAAAGAAGACCTATAGACTTCACTCCGGAAGCAGGCACGCATTATGACCCGCATCTTCAGGCCCTAACGGCAGTGTGCAGATCAAAGTCTTCTCTTTCGCCCGCAGCTTCCCATTCGAATTTTCGAAGAGTTCGAAGTCTGATTGACGGCCGCTCTAGCCGCTCAGTCGCGTATATCGTGTCGATGGCTTGCCGGGCTGATGTCAGGCGTGGAGGTCATAGGCCATCGAGAGACGCCTTGCCACTTATACTTGTTACCGAGGAAGCCTTTCATGGCTGAGCCGTCAATAGACTCGTTTACCCCCCACCCACGTCTCTCTCACTGTCATCTTCCTCAAAGACTCCGGGTCCAAGGATTCCAACTGTTCGTCAAGCACTATCCAGTCCGCATACGCCCCTGCCTCGATGACACCAGCTTTGCCTTCTAGAAACGCACCGTATGCAGCATTCACTGTAAATCCCTCTAGAGCTTGCTCGAAAGTGAGGCGTTCCTCAGGGTACCAGCCGGTTTTGCCACCATTTGGATCTAGGCCTGTATGTGGACTTCGTCGTGTGATCGCTGCATACATTCCTTCGAATATACTCGCGGGCTCCACTGGAAAGTCACTCCCAAGGACTGGACGAACTGGTAACAATGACCGCATTCTGTAAGCCTCATCTTTTGTTCGTTGTTGACCAAGTCTACTCTCCGCATATCCCATATCCGAGGTCGCGTGCGTGGGTTGTATTGACGCAATGATGCCGAGGTCTAGCATTCGACGCTGGTCATCTGGATGGATAATCTGGGCGTGTTCGATACGGAAACGATGTTTAGCTTGACAGTCACGGGGGTCAGCGTGGGGGCACAAGCTTTTCAAGGCTGCCTCAAACGCGTCAATCGCAAGCCTATTAGCAAGATCCCCTATAGCATGGATATTTACTTGATATCCTGCGTTGACGGCCCAGTCATGCGTTACACGTGACAGTGTAGTTGCGTTGACAAGGAGCGAGCCGGAGGACTCCGGCAAGTCGCTGTATGGCTCGATCATAGCTGAGCCCCAAGAACCCAAAGCTCCGTCTATAACACGTTAGTTTATAGATGAGAGTGGATCATCAAAACATACCTCCGAAAAGCTTGACGCTTCTCACGTGGAATTTTCCATTTGACGTCGAAACCTTCTTCACAGCTTCAGGACAAAACGTGTTGCGCACATCGCATTCGATCATGGCATTGACTCTGACAGTCCAGTCCGGATGGTTCGCCAGCTCTTCATAGAGCTCCAAGTCTGCCGGTACTACGCCGGCGTCGTGCATTCCGACAATGCCATACTTGTTCAAATCAGACATCGCAGCTTTGATGAACTCGGTTTTGCGCGCCTTGTCAGGCTTCGGGTAATGCTCCAGGACGATATCCATGGCATTGTCGCAAAAGACACCCTTTGCTGGGACATCGCCTCCGGGAGGTACATCGAATGATGGGAGAAGATCGAGCACCTTCTCGGATACCCCTGCAATAAGCGTACTGAGTTAGCGCGTCTCTCATACTTACCCGCTCATTGGGGTTTACTCACAAATGCAATGTACGTCAACCTACACTATGTCAGCATATGTTGCGGGTGCAGTTCATACTGGGAACTAACCCGATCCAGCATGACGTAAAGATTCTTGAAGCTGTCATCTAGCTCGAGATCTGCCTACGCGAAGGTTTAGTAGGAGTATAGTTGCCATGAACAGTTCGACCTGATCAGTAGTAACGTACTGCGGTAGGCCACTTCCCCTCAAAATGAGCTTGATCCCAACCAACGCCTCTCAGCCATTGTTCACTAGATCCTTTTTCCGGACGGGCTGCCCTGTACTCTACCAGTCTTTTCTGCACCTCATCCATAGATTCGGCACCAAAGAGGCTCACGGAATCTAGAGACTCTCCAAACTGTATCAAGTGACCGTGTCCATCCCACAGACCGGGATATACATAGCCAGTACGTGCTTCTTTGACTGTATCATCGGATGCATAATCTACAAAGACGCTCGAGAATTTGCCGTCATGGATGGTGAAGCATTCTGCCTGTGGAAGCTTCGACGATAGTGTCCTGACGTTCTTGTAGCAGTGTGTGGGTACGAACAAATTCGGAAATAGCGTGGATGGTACGTGCTCGCTGATGAAAGCGGGGAGGCCGATCTGATATATCAGAGCGGCCAGAATCACAGGCAGTGATACCGAAAGAAAACTGAGAAGGGTAGGCATAATGCCCTTTCAATTGCTGTTGGCGGTGTTCGGCGTTCGTGTCACCCAGGTTTTGCTCACCAGAAAAGGAATTTGGCAGGCGATAAGCGAGGGCCAATGACGCGACCGAGGAGAAGATCAGCATCGCGACCAATCGCGCCCAGCCTCCCTTCTGCCTCGAATTGTCCAAATAGTCCCGTCGCATCTAGTTAAAGGGCGTGCAAGCTCAGGAGCGTCACGCCGTGAGTGTACACTGCTCGACTGTACACGTTCTCAAGTTGGAGTACCCACCCAATTCGGATGGCGCCGCTCGTGGGCCCGTTCCGCCCGCTCTACTGGCTCCTTGTCAACAAAGCAGTAGCTTTCGAACAAATTCCGGTCTACAATATGCATGCGTCTTTTGTATGGCAGTTTCAGTGAACTGCCTCGTGCTCGATTGCTAGATCTGAACGGGTCGCATCATGAAGATGGCATCCAATCGGAAAAGGGCGGTGAGCGAAGCTACCAGCAGGCTTCGTGCATTTCTTCTTCACAACTCGTTCATACCGCACACCGGTGTACACGCATTAGGCCAATGGCCCCTCTTCCCACCGCGCCTCTCGACTTAACTCCACCCTAGCTCCACCTTGGCGCAAATGAAGATTGGATGGGAATGTCGAATGCTGAATGGAAAGGCTGGGCGTGCAGCAACGCTAGTGTGGGGGCCGACTCTAAGATTCCTACACGACATAAGCCGAAAGCTTTGCGACGTTCAAATTTGAGTATAGCTCTTACATGTCGGATCACACGGCTTTGAGCACACCAGATGGCAACGACTGAGCTCGACGACCTTCGGAAGCAGTTAGAGTCGCTCCAGCGATCTCATGACGCGCTACTGAAGAGCTTATCAGTAACGAACGACACTTTCAAACCTTCGGAGGCTCAACACCTCCGTCGCACATCCACACGACATGGCGGCGATGCCATCTTTGCCGATACCTCGACACTATCTGATGACAGCAGCGACGATGAAGACGACTATTTTGTCCAAGACGAGCTACCTTCCCACTCATTCGACCATGAACATCTACGCGAACACTTGAAGACTCACGACTGGACTGAACATGGCAGAGAGATTCTTTCTTCAATCATCTCCGATCCCGCGAAGCTTACCAAGCAGCCTCATCTCTTTCATATGGGACCCGGGCCAGCGGATGACCGAAGCCACTATTCACATTTCCAAGTGTATAATGTCGGGCCTAACGGTTTGCCAGAACAGGTTGAAGTGGCCGGCCCCGATAACAACATGAGTCGAGCTACAGAGATCTGGCATGCACTACGGGATATTGGAAAACGACCGGATGAGAAGGTGGTCGGACGTATCACCATCGCGCGAGAACCTTCACCCATTCTGTTCGGTGCACTGCACCTGACGATGCATGATGCTTTCGACATGGACGAACTATTTCGACATTTGGTCGAAACGGAAGCATCATCTGCGCACATGTTCCGGGCCTTCAATCAGAATCCTAAACATCAGCGAACATTCTTCTTCAACTTTGAGTATTATACCATTGTTGGAGATGACTGCGTGCCGATGCAATGGCAGCGTGCGGATAAAATTACAGGCCATTCTGACCATCACATACCACTTTCGCGATGCAGCGCCGTTGTTGCGCTAGTGCTATATGACGACAAACCACGCCGGATCCGCAACAGAGGAAGACGTGCGAAAACACAGTTCGGATGGGTGAACGACGTGTGGTCGCCATGGCAGGTCTTGCAACTTGAGAGCTTTCCGGACTGGAAGTCGACACCAGCGAGTGGAACCCCATACACTTTCGAGACAGGCCACAAGTTCTTGAACGGGGCGGAAGCATTTCTCCATGCCTTGCTGACAGAATATCGGGATGCGAGGAAGAGATTCGACGAGATATATAGACGCATCACCGACCTCGTCACCCCACCTTTAGGCTTCTTGTTCAGCGAGGAGCTACGATCAGCGCGGTTGTTCGAGGACAAGGATTTTACATGGATTCGCCGGTATTTCTACGCCCACCAAACGTTGGGTAACGTCAACAACAGCATCAAGTCCATGATCGACGCTTTCGAAGACACGTTCACCGATGACATCTGGGAAGGCCAGAACAAAACGCTATGGCCACTATTTGAGGAGTCGCCGCGCAATGACCACTGGAAGCGCCGTCTGCGGTCGCTAAGGCTCCAATTTGAACGAGAGATGAAGGAGCTCCGAACGATCATTGCGGAAAACAACGAACGACGTCATGAAATTGCGACCTTGCAGGAGCAGTTGTTCTCGGGTACTAGCATCCAGGAATCGCGTAAGTCTGTTGAGCTGGCGGACGTAACCGTACATCAAGGATACAACATCAAGGTCTTGACTATCGTCAACCTCTTCTTCATGGTATGTTAGCAATGCCGAGATGCGGCTTCATATCTACGTGCGACTAACTCATTGATAGCCTCTTACATTTGTAACGTCCGTCTTTGGTATGACGAACATGCCAGAGAGTCCAGCACCGTTCTGGCCATTCGCAATCGTTCTGGTAGCAATTTGCATACCCTTCTTCAGCATCATCGGTTTCCTCTCAACCAAATACGGCTACGCTATCTGGGCACAGAAGACAAAGGAACTATGGCGATGGCTGCGACCGAACAGCAAGTCCAAAGTTCCTGACGACACGGATCTGGCACCGCCAACGGGCGTGAACAGGACCATGTCGACGGAAGCGGGCATGCGATTACGACTGGGTGACAGGGATGGTATGCATATAGGGGCAGGTATGTCAAGAAGGCGATCAAGTGGGAGGCCTGCACCTAGTCATCCGCACATCCAACGCATGGTGGAGAGAATGGGCGAGGGGCGGGAAAGCGGGCTCGTGCGCATGGGCACCGTTGCGACTGACGAAAAGTCAGACACAGAAAAAGAGAAGATTATGAGCACAGGTAGGGACGCTATCATTGATATTCGAGAGCCTTAGCATTACATATCAAAAGCACCTAATCCATCCATGTCCACCCCACCACTCCATTCTTTCGGTAAACTCCAGTCATTCTCATCGCCCAACGGCATGAAATCGAGATTGACCCCTTCGATCCCCCCACCATTGCCACCACCGCCACCACCACCACCACCACCACCACTTGTACCAAGATCGTCAAACGCGCTCAGCTCGGGGAAATGTGCGTTGGCAAGTTGGTTTATCGGATTCTGCGGATCGTAATCCGCACCCATCCATGCGCCCGAATTGCGATTCGCGGCATGAGACGACAACGTGGTAGAAGGGGTAGATAGGTTGTGAGAAAGCTCAGGAGGCTCGGACAAGCTAGGCCAGCCCGTACTACCGAGTTCACTCCGCGGCGTCACCAAGATATACCCATCGTTGTTCTGGCCGGACGGGTCATCGAAGCGAGGTGGCGGGGGAGCTTTGATACTAAGTCCGCTGTGTCGACCATGATCAGACGACGGCATACTCATGGTAGTGCTCATACTCATCGTCCTCGTTTTCCTGCTGTTTCCGCCAGTACCTGCTCGCGGTCTGCCGCGGCTGGTTTGTCGTTTCTTGGCCCATTGTTGGCTGCTGTCGGCGTCCATGTCTATTGTGCTGCCTCTTCGCGCTGGGACGGTCGAGGATGCGGGCTTGTATAGATTAAAGTGTGTGGAATTAGGGGGTTCGGGGCCGCCGCGTAATTCGACCATCACGGCACGGAGGACGGTCGACATGCGTTCTGCAGGTTGATAGGTGGATGCCATGTCTGATAGGGCGGCGGTGAGGCATTCAAGATATTGCATGTTGTTGGCGCGGGAGGTGGGGTCTTTGATAAATGCTAGGGCTGCTACGAGGGCTGTTGCTGCTGTGCCCTGGATAAGATGCTGTTAGTAAGTAGGGAGAATGGGAAATAGTGGTGACACATACTGCGTGTTGCATACCCGTTACGAATATCTGCTTCGTGTCGAACCGTTGGCGATGTTGCCAGTATATCCTGGCTACGCGAATGGCATGTTTCGTGCATACTGTCCTGCTCAGCGCCGAGAAGTGGTCGTCAGGTCCAGTCTCGTTGCCTGCTTGGTCTTCGTACAACGCGAACGGCCGGTGGAGGAGGATCAAGCTAGCATGGTACTGTTGGTGCAATAAGAAAAATGAGAAGGGAGCCGTCGCAATATTAGCTGGCGTCCAGCGCAACTGCTCCGGCAGCCTAGCGTACCAACTGCTGAACTCGCGATCCAGCGCAGCCATGCGCATATATTGGTTTCGGTCCACCGCGGTGTGCGAGTCAGAAGCAGTGTTCTGCGAGCGATGCGGATCCATATTCTCAGTTATCTTGCCAGCGAGCTCCATGAGGTCGAGAAGCGCTTCGTATATCATAGTCTCCATGCTCTTCCCTAATCCAGCGGGACGGCATGTACCAAGCCGCTCAAACTGCTTCGTCAAATGATATATCTCGAGATCAGAGGGTTTCATTGATGTCGGACGGCCCAGGAAAAGTGCCCAGTACTTGTCGTATATGACGCATGCCCAAAGCGTCATTTGACGGATCTCAACCTCGCGTTCCGGCAGACCGGAGAGTCTTGTATCAAGATGAAGACTAGAAAAACGTCAATACATCACTTCATTTTCCTCTCAAGAAGACTTACCCAATGTCGAAAGCAAGTCGAACGGCCATCCCGCCGTACATCCACCCCAGATTATCTCTACCGACACCACACTCGAGGTCACCCAACAACAACAAGGCAACGACACTGGGTATTCCGCCTGGTCGCTCTAGCTCATGATCAAGCATGTACTTTGCTTCGCGATGCAATGTACTTTCCATACCCGGCAGACCGATTCTTCTTATGTCGAGCCTCTCTTTATTCGCAAAGCGGTAACCCATAGCCAAAACGCAAACATGTAGGAACCCGGAGTAGAACTGTGTTCGGCCATTCTCACGATCTTCATTGAAGGCATCCTGGTGCAAGACATGGATAACAGGATTATAGCATTGCCAAAATAGATCCATGAGGTAATCATACGTTTCAAGTGGAAGGGACCGGATGATCTTGTCTGCGCGTCGAGCTTGCTCGTTCATCTCTTGGGTTGCGCCAAACGGGTTGATAGATTCGGAATGCACGTGGCAGTTTGTTGTTGGGCCAAAATATCGAAGGCGGCCATTGAGTTGATCGAAGCTGAGATGACCGCGCGTGGAGAGCAGACGGTTTACCATGCCATCCTTCTTCGGAGGTGGCAGTATGGACGGCGAGCCAGCGCTCTCTGCGTCGCCGTTTGAGAAACCGGGGCTATTCGTGTTCATCTCGTGCTGTTCGAATACAGGATAGTCGTCTTGAGGACTACATTGGCTACTTGGGCTGGAGTTGTTTTCGTCGTTGGCCACTTGGTTATCACCAGTTTTGCGGCTGGGAGATGCGCCGTCTTCGTCGGGTTGAGGATTATGGCGCGTCTTGGGTGGGTGATTCGCTGGTGGCAACTCCTCACCTCGTTCTTTCAGCATCGTCTCTAATAGTGCTACTCGATCAGTGAGAGAGCACATATACGCCCTCGAGATCGGTCTATCGATTTGTCAGCTCGATACAAGCTCGTGGAATCACACTACGAACCGTCTTCGTTCGTCGTCATTCTTGATGATGCATTCCACACCTGATCTCTTACACTGTGTGCATTCCGTCTCGCCCGGAGGTACCACACACTGCGAAGTCGTCAGAACACATCTTGGAGATAGCTAGGGCAGACATACACGTATCCGGCGGTCGCGGCACGAGGCGCAAGCGACAGACGCCCTGTGTCGAGGTTTCGAAGACTTCCCTTTTGATGATCCTTTCTCCGACGTACCTTGCTCCTGCTTGCTGCCAGCTTTGGGAGCAGGTTCCTGTGGATCTGAATGCTGTTCGTTCATCTTATCTTCAGCTGTCATTCTACTCTCACTGGCCATCGACTTTGTTGCTCAAATGATGAATGAAGGTTACTGTCTCACAGGCTGAGAATGGCTAGGAGAAGATACCGGTGTATCGCGCAGTGTTGTGAACGTTGCGTGAAGGAAAGTCGTAGATCCGCCAGAGAAGACGGCTCTCAAGCCTAAACTCCGACGTCCGCAAACATGAAGCGATCCAGGTCCAGCCTAGTGCTAAACGTCCACCGCCAGCTGTTGGAGAGAGAATCAGGCGTTCGACCCGTGGAGGTGGGGCCCCGCAGTTTCACTGTACTAGGCAGTTTTCATGCTATGCGCCCACGTTTGGCAGCTTGCAAATTTCTTCGCGAAAGCAGGCAACGAAAGGACATGTAGCTAGCAATGGCGCGGGCTCGACGTGCTCGGAACGACCTGAACCCTGATCCGGCGAGTCGTGATCCACGAATAGCGAGAGCCTGCAGAATCGAGAACACCTGCCTGCTGGAGGGCAAATCTACTGCAGGGTTCTTTTTTGCCCTCCCTCCACATCTTCGTTAACCGGCATTGAGCCGATCTTTGCGGAGAAGCCTACAGCTGACGTAGGAGCGTATTGCGGGTCACTTGGTAGGGCACGACAAGTCGCTTCGTCGCCTCGAGCCCATTGTCACATAGACCAGTGGCGTCAGAAGTTCGCATCTGTGCTCAGTCTGGGGCCGCTCTGCATTCATACAAGGCCCAATTGCAAGCCATGGCACACTGTAGCGTCGTACCTATATGGCGGTAGTCGGGAATTGCGATTCGTGTTGATGCGGAGCGAAGCAGAAATCTGGGGAAGCATGAGTCGAAACATGTCGCGATGAGCGGGGTTGAAGCTTGCGATTGGCGAGGCGGAGTCTCGGGGAGCTAGCAACCTAGTTACCATCGTGATGTTTGCCTCTTGGCGCTTTTGCTGGGACTAGGAAGCGAGCATCCGAAATATGCAATCCAGGGTTTTTGTTGGGCTAGCCATAGTGACTATAGCTTGTTATGCACATCGGGCTTCTTAGCGAACTTCGTCGGACGCCGTGCGGAACTGAGGGGTTCTTGATACCACTGGAGCCGCGACGTCACTGATGCTCGCTGATGCCTTGCAAGAAAATGGGCAGCCATAGTGATGCCCGGCAACGGATGTATGAGCAATGCAATAAGAGTTCAAGGGAAGTAGTTCGTCAAATAGCTAAGCTGTGAACGCTGATGGAAAACGCCCAGCACGCTCGGATGCCAATCGAAAAGAAACAGCCCGAAACCAAGGCCCAGAACTAGCTCCAATAACCGACGGGACGCCTGATCCATCGAGACGTGTCTTCTCAGCCCCAGCCACCAGCCCACCACAAAAGAATCAAAGAAACGTGTCGCATGTCTCCTTCCCAGCAGCTCAGTCAACATCCCACTCGTGGTCGTAGTTCCGAATATACGGACTCAAACCGTGCATGTCCCTCATTTTCGTCGCCTTCACGTCGCCATTGCCCAGGAAAGCAAATCGGTTCTTGTACCGGTATACGTAGTCGTAGTCTTCCCAGCGTGGTGTCTTGATAGATTTGAGGAAATGTATAGTCTAAACCATTCTTGTCAGCCATGCGTCGCTCCAATGCGGGGTTGATAGGGGATAAGCGCAAAGACGGGCGGGGATGCGCGACGGAAAACTACTTACAGCGCCAGGCCACAGGTAAATCCTATTCTTGATCTGCCCATTCTTGAACCAACTCCTGCATTCTTCTTGCCACACAGTTGTCTTGTGGAATTCGTCGAAATGCGCATATATCTCATCTAGAGCGTCCTGCTTTACGCTCATAGCTTTAATCCCTTCAGTCTGCATCTTCTTCATGCACTTGATGCTATACTCGACCGTTGTCTCAATACTCGGTATGAGCGTACCGTTACTCCAGGTCGCACCGGGGCCAACAATGGTATAGAAGTTCGGGAAGCGCGGTGCGGATACACCCATGTAGAGGTTAGGACCATTGGTCCAGTCTTTCTTGATGGATACGTTGGAGCCGTTGCGGACGGTAAAGGCAGGTTGAAAGGCGACCTGGAAACCCGTCGCGCAGACGATAGCGTCAAGTTTGTGAATCTTTCCGTCGCGCGTCTTGATACCTTCAGGCACTACGCGTTCGATGTCGTCGAAGACTGGTGTCACATTGTCTTGCACTAGAGCTTCGAGGAAACCGTCGCCAGGCGAGATGCGCCGGCAGCCAACAGACCATTTGGGAATGATGAATTCTTTGAGCTTCTCGTGGCCAGGGCCCATGCGACGATGCATCTCCTTGGTAATGACATCCTTGAACTGATTTTGAAGTTCAGAGTTCTGCTGGTACATTCCGAATAAGCTGTTGATCTCTGCTTCGATCTTCTTTCGGAATTCCAGGTGGTACTCGGGGTCTTCCTTGAACTTTTTGATATCCGCTTCGGTAAAGGTATACTGCCTTTGTCCTGGGTCGACGTCTTGTCCTTTTTGTAGATCATCGTTGAGTGCGCCAGCACCAAAAGGGGGCGATATCCACGTCGGACTCCGCATGTAGACTTCTAGCCCTTTCACAATCTTTTGGAGTGAAGGTACGATCTGCACGCTCGTCGAACCAACACCGATGACGGCCGCGGTTTTGTTTGTGAAGTCGACGCTGTGGTCCCAGCATGCAGAGTGTAGAACGGGACCCTTGAAGTCATGTAGGCCCTCGATATCCGGCCACTTCCAGTTGTTCAGGATACCTACCAATCGTTAGCACTATGGAAAAGGTGAGATATCGAGAGCTTACCTGAGCCGTTCACCAGGACGTGCGCCCAGTCCTTCCTCATCGAACCAGTCTTCGGATTTCTTATGGTGAGGCTATAACAACCATCTTCGTCGTTCCAATTTGCTTGCTCAATGCGGCTATTCAACTGCATATATTTTTTGCTTCCATGTCTCTCCGCAAAGTCTTCAAAGTATCCCTGAATCTCCTTGCCCGATGCAAAGAAAGTCGACCAATCGGGCTTCGGGTCCCAAGTGAAGTTGTAATCATGCGATGGGATATCACACGCAACACCTGGATACGTATTCTCATACCAAGTTCCGCCAAACTGCGCATTCTTCTCGTACAGCGTCAGCTCCCAAGATCCAGGCTCGAGCATCTTCTCCATCTTGTAGGCTAGACAGAGCCCTGATGCACCCGCGCCGACACATGCTACCCGCAACTTGGCCGGCTTGGAATGATATTGATCTAGGATTCTGTAGGGCCCGTCAATGTGCGATGGTGGGTAGTCGTAGTTGTGACCGTAGCCATTGGTGTTGAGGCCGTTTGGCATCTCAGAACCCCCCATTGTCGCGATTGGTGAAACTGGCCGGCAAGCTTCTGGATCTATCGTAGGGGGTACCCGTGGTTGCATGGAGTGATATAATTAGGGAAGAGAACAAAGCGCGAGTGGTCTACGGAGATGGAGCCTCAAATCCAGCAGATGAGGTTTAAAGACGCAGCACCGTCAACATAAACAAAGAGGCTATGCGGTCGCACCACCATGTCGTGGCAATCCAACATCTCTGCAGTGTTTAGCCGCGCCTCGGGTGTCTTCATACACTGTACATCTCCTTGCACGCCGGTTGGTTGCTGTCATGCGGGATACAATAGGCCTGTTCGCAGGTGCCGTGGCCAGTACGAGACAGCCCCTAAGTTCGCGCGCAATGTGGCTGCATCCCAGGGTTAGCCAGGCCGAGATTCATGACTACGGTGACACTTCGATGCGCCATGGTGGGCATCGAGGGTGCGCATCTACTGAGGGGTCGCGGATGATGTTACGCGGGGCCATTCAGGCACGAACCACACCAAGGTGTAGTTGCCAAGACCTCACTTGTCTCTTTTTGGAACGGTGAAGACGGCGGTGTTCGGCAATAACATCGATGTCATGAAAGCAATCTGTAGTCGGCAGCTTGATTCATGCAACATCTGATTCGGACTTGAGACCTGGTGATCAGGCATTGAGAAGGTTTCTGTACCAGGTCCTCATGCTCGAGCCTGATGGATCTTCGCGCGGTTACTGATTGTCTACTTTGATCGAGTTCACATGGTATCTGACAATCGAGCAACCTAACCTAGCACTGCCAATGGATGCATGTGCGGATGCAATTGGCCCCTTAGTTGGGCATTTGAGCGCTGTCTACAACCTAGCTTTACCCATCTTCTCAGCATCTCTTTTCGCCCACTCCTTAACAACCTTCCTCATAATCTTCCCACTCTGCAACTTGGGCACCTCATCCACAAACGTGATTCCGCCAACAAGCTGTTTGTGTTTCGCAACCTTGATCTTCATATGCGCATGGATATCCTCCGCCGTAGTCTTGCCCTTGTACTCGTCCTTGAGCGCCACATAAGCCCTCGGCCATTCTTGGCCATCAAGCGTGATACCAACGGCAGCTGCGTCGGCAACGGGATCGAACTCGAGGAGCACAGCTTCGAGTTCTGCGGGTGCGACTTGGAGGGCGTTCACTTTGATGAGTTCCTGGGAAAGTGTCAGCGGGTTATGCGGTTGAGAGACGTGAGCGGGTGAAAGGCGTTTACCTTCTTCCGATCGACTATCCAAAACCATCCATTCTTTACCACGGCAACATCACCGGACTTGAGCCATCCATCTGGCGATATGGACTCTTTAGTTGCGGTTGGATTGCGCCAGTAGCCGAGACATATGTTGGGACCGCGGACATGAAGCTCGCCTGGTTGTCCTTCGGGGACTTCGTTGCCGTCGTCGTCAAGAAGCATGCATTCGCAATTCGGGTCCAGTTGACCCACACTTCCAGAGCTTCCAGAGTATCAGCAGCGAACGAAAAGAAGAAGACAATCAGCAGAGATCAAACTTACTCGTCTACGGTACCTCCCGGCACATGTATGGCTCCGCAGGTGACTTCCGTCATACCCCAGCCCTGTACGATCTCACACTGCAGCTTCTTGCTGATCTCGTTCTGGAGCTCTTTTGATAACGGTGCAGCACCGCATAAGATATCAGTCACACTACTCAGGTCATACTTGGACGTCTCTGGCCTCTTGCTGAGCATGACCATGATCGGCGGCGCGACTTGCAGGTGTGTGACTTTATGCGTCTGGATCACCCGCAGGAACTCTTCATATTCAAACTTCTTCATGATGAAGCAGGGTATCTGGAGCTTCTGGGCCATGGCGATGGTGTAAAGCTGGCCGTACGCGTGGTACAAAGGTAGAAAGCCAATCCATGTCTCCCGAGGCCGAGTGTCTGCGTTCCATGGCTTGTTAAGATACCGCATGAAGATGGTTTGTTCCAGGTTCGCGATGAGGTTGTAGTGGCTTACTTCGACGCCCTTGGGCAGCCCGGTAGTGCCGGAAGAGTAGTTGACTGTAGCTGTGGTTGTTGCTGCTTCATGCGCAGACAAGGTCGGGAAGCGGTATGTTTTGCTTTCCGCCGGGGACGGCAACATGTCTCTCCAGTCTTTGCAGCCCTCGACCGGTGCGCAGGGCTCGTCTGAGAAGAGGTGGACACGTCCTTCTGGAAGGCCTGCGCCCTTGGCTGCTGCTACGGCTGCTTTGATCAATGTTGGATGCGCGAGGATAAACTTTGCTTCTGTATTTGCAACTTGATGTATCATCTCTGGATGTTATTAGCACAGCGCCTGCTGCACTTTTAAGATCATCTTACCAGAGACGGTGTATGCTGGGTTTGCGCCGCTGAAGATTCGCTTGGATCCCACGATTCCAAGGTAGGCCACGGGAACGAAGATGTGGTTTGGGGTGAAGATCATGACCACCTCGCCCGGCTTGCTCCCAATGCGATCCAAACCCAACGCCAGCCGTTTCGACCATTGTAGCAACGATCGTGGTGTGAGATGCTGGTCGGTATCTTTGGAATCAATCCAAATTGGTGTGTCGGAAGGAACTGCTCCCTGAGGGAATAGATAATCTAGCAGATTGCATTTTGGAATGTCAAGAGTAGGGAAGGGTGAGGGGAAGGGCATTGCTGCGATGCGGTAGAGAGGATGCTGGGGCTCAGTCAGGGTAGAAAGAAGACGCGAGACAACCGTGATAGCCTTGAAGCCAGACAGCAACAGATGCAAGTGTCTTCATCGTGGAAGAGTGGCTTATAGTGAGGGCTCGTCATGGAAGAGGCGTTGATGCTACAGCCGGCCAGACGAGGTATCCGCGGGGGTGCATTGACGCGACGCGCCGCTTCCGAGGATATCGAACTCCACACTCCGAGCTCCCCACGACACCCACCTACCCCAGATAATCCGTCAACATGGCGCATTGCGAGATTGCTTCTCGTTTGCTGTTTCGCCATCTGCTCAGTCGAATTGGAGATTGATTACCATGTCGGAATTAAAAGACTTCAACCGCATGTTCAGCCTCGACGGCAAGGTCGCGCTGGTCACCGGAGGTAAGCAATGCCACGGAAACAACACCAGCGCATTCTAATCCTCCTCACTAGGCTCGAGGGGTCTCGGCCTCCATACTGCGACGGCATTCCTGCTCGCTGGCGCAAAGAAAGTCTTCATCTCTGCGCGCAAGAATGAAGGAGAGCAGGGCATTGACCAGGCCGTCGACAAGCTCAACAAGCTGCCCGTATCCGGCACAGCAGTGGGCATCGCTGCCAACGTCGCCGATACCGAGGACATTGAGAGACTGGTGAAGAAGGTGCAGGAGACGGACAATAAGTTAGACATCCTGGTGTGCAACGCTGGAGCGACGTGGGGAGGCCCTTTCGACCCGACACCAGACTGGTCGAGCAAGAAGGTGCTGGACCTCAACGTCCGCGGTGTCTTCAATCTGGCGCGACTGTAAGCATCTCCACCGAGACGACTACACGAGTGGTCCCTGACACCAACAGCTTCGCGCCCCTTCTCGAACGCGCCGGCACCCGTCAATCGCCCTCTCGCATAATCATCGTCTCCTCCACGGCAGGCACAACCGTGCCCCACGTCGGCGAGCACGGCACAATCATGTACAGCATCTCCAAAGCAGCAGCCCACCATCTCTCCCGCCAACTCGCCGTCGAGCTTGGGCCCAGGAACATCACGACTAATACCGTTGCCCCTGGCTTCTTCCCGTCGAAACTCGCAAACGGCTTGATCGAGATGCTGGGCGGGCAGGAAGAGTTGGAGGAGAATAACCCACGGAAGCGACTAGGAGAACCCGAAGATATTGCTGGCGTCATGGTGTTTCTGTGTAGTCCGGCTGGAGCGTACATCAATGGCGAGGATATAGCTGTGGATGGGGGTATGAGGCTCGCATCAGGACGCCATTCCAAGCTCTAAGAATACATGAATCTCGTTCGACGCGTAATACAAATCTACGTACAACTCAAGCGCCGTTCGCCCCATTCTGCTTGCCTCCTTCAATTCTAGCCAACTGCTTCGCCATGCTGGTATTCTTCATCATCTCCTTCATATTCTCATCGCAAAACTCCGGTCCGTTGCTGAAATACAAGTTGTTGCCGTTTACCTCGACCGTCAAACCCCAGTTGTCCTCCTTGCTCTTCTTCACACCTTTTGCATCTACTATTTCGCCTCCATCTACCAGTCTCACTACGCCATCCACCAAAGTCTCCATAGGCGTAAAGTACTCCACCGGGAAACTCTTCCACTCCTCCTGACTCAACAACCCCGTGTTGATCGTCCCGGGACATGTAGCAAACGTCCGTACCCCCTCGTGATGATATGCAACGGTGATCGCGCGATTGAACTGAACGACGCCGGCTTTACTCGCACTATACATTGGGCAGAACTCCGAGGGGTACAGACCGCCGCACGATGCTGTCATTACCAGCACGGGATCTACATTCTGCCTTCCGTGCTTTGCTATCGTCTTGCGGAAGTAGTGGAGAGCGAGGTACGAAGTGTTTATTACGGCTTTCAAATTGATATCTACACTTAATTGGTTTGGCGGAGGTGGTGGTGGACCATCTAGATTGTGTTGCTGGTAGAAGTTGTCGCGTTCGACGATGCCGGCGTTTGCGTAGACAAAGTCTAGGCGCTGGGATGTGTTGTAGGTTGCTTCGAAGGCAGACACGAGGGACGCGTAGTCTGTTACGTTTGTTTGGTGGAAGTGTGTGTTTTTCAGCGTCGTGGTGGCGGTTTTGCCGGCTGAGGCATTGAGGTCGACGAGATGGATGGACCAGTCTTCGTGAGCGCGCTTTGAGAGGGCGGTTGCGACAGCCAGTCCCATACCTGATGCTCCGCCGGTGATTAGGGCGACTTTTGTGGGCATGTTGAAGAGATGTTTGCTGGTTGAACAATTGCTTGGACGTGGAGAGGGAAAGTTAGGTTGTTAGATTAGAAATCTGTGGGTTCGTAGAGCACAGGTATAGTTTTCGGATCTTGAAGAATCAATTTCATTCTCATCATCATGAAGACTACCAGGAGAAAGCTTCTATCTAGGTAAGTAGTACCATGGCGGCTCGCATCAGGAAAGCGCGAATACATCCCGTGTGCTCTTTCTCCGCATGATCAGAAGGAAAGCATCTTCCGAGCTGGCTGTACCCAGTGACTGAATGATTGTATGCTGTTTGGAGCGTTTCGAGACATATATCGCTTTCTGATGCTAAAGGAGCAGTACGTACCTGAATCTACTTTACTCTTGCTCCATAAACAACCGTGATATGACCCACCCTCGTATTTGTCGTTATGCAATCCTAGATACCCTACTTCTTACATGACTCTCTTTGAACACATAACTGTCGTTGGCATGATTCAGTATAATGGCGGTCATCTTCGCCAGGGTAAAATTGAAGCATGACGCGGGTTGCTGCGGGGAAGGTGGGGAAAATGAATCGACACGCATGAGCGCCAGCGACGCGGAAAACAAACCGCGAGCGTTAGTTGCCGGATCTCATCACTCGACACAACACATTGCCGCCAAGCTGACTTCTCCTCATGCGACGTTACACATGCGATTGTTCTTCCGAGCTTACCTCTGGGGTCGGCTCTTGCCATTTTAGTTAAGATGACTGCTTTAGTGAAGAGGTGAAATTACTCAGCCAACGCCCCATATGCCATCACCATCCTCGATACAAACCAATATACCCCTCCCATTCCTTGTTCTTTCTTGTTCTTCATTCTATTAGCTTCTCCCGCCCATCACGCTCTCTCATAATTCACCCATCATGACCTTGCAATACTCAGCGAAGAACCTGCCCAAGCAGATTTTCATCAACAATGAATATGTCGACTCAAAGTCACCCAAGAAGCTCACACTCCACAACCCTAAGAACGGAGAACTGCTCGCAGACGACTGCCCTCTTGCAGGCGAACAGGACGTAGATGCCGCAATTGACGCCGCGGAAAAGGCGTTCCCAGCATGGAAGAAGATGAGCGCGAACCAGCGCCGGGGCATTCTGAACAAGTTTGCAGATCTCATTGAGAAGAATGCAGATGGTATTGCACAATTATCACGGATCTCACTGGGTGCTCCGGCGGCATTTGGTGCTTTTGAAATTGGACTTTGCGCGGAAGTATGTATGACCCTTTGCCAGGCTTCTGGTTCAACTTCAGACTCTGCAAGTGGTCACTAACCGACCTCAGGTCTTCAGATACAATGCTGGATTCATCGACAAGTTTGGCGGTGAGTCATGGCCACAGGAAGATGGTTTCCTCAAGATCGTTCGCAACGAGCCCCTCGGTGTCACAGCAGGTATTGTCCCCTGGAACGGACCTATCGGCACCATCGGTCTCAAAGCCGCCCCAGCTCTCGCAACAGGAAACTGCTTCGTCCTGAAGCCCTCAGAAAAGACACCCTTCTCATCCCTAGCCCTCGGCACACTCATCAAAGAAGCCGGTTTCCCACCTGGCGTCTTCCAAATCCTCACTGGCGATGGAAGTACCGGCGCCTTAATCGCAAGTCACATGCGCATCCGCAAAGTAAGCTTCACCGGCTCCATTGCAACCGGCAAGAAAATCCAAGAAATGGCTGCAAAGTCCAACCTCAAGCGCGTTACTCTCGAGCTAGGAGGCAAGTCCCCCGCCGTCGTCTTCGACGACTGCAACCTCGATAATGCAGTGACGTGGACTGCCAATGCCATCACCGCAAACACAGGCCAAGTCTGCTTCGCAGCCAGCCGTGTCTACGTCCAAGAAGGCATCTACGACGCCTTTATCGAAAAGTACAAACAAGCCATGAAGGACAAGACAAAGGAGATTGGTGATCCGGATGAGACGTCGACGAATATCGGGCCTTTGGTTGATAAAGCGCAGTTTGAGCGCGTACAGGGCTTCATCGAGCGCGGCCAGAACGGTCAAGGTACGCTCGCTGTAGGCGGCAAACGTATCGGTACATCTGGGTACTACCTCGAGCCTACCGTCTTCACCGACGTGGATCCCACATCGGAAATCCACTGCGAAGAGATTTTCGGTCCTGTATCTGTCGTCAAGTCCTTCAAGACTGAGGAGGAGATTATGGCGCTGGCTAACAACACGAACTTTGGATTGATGGCTGGTGTGTTTACGCAGGATATTAACAAGGCGTTGAGGGTGGCGAGTGACTTTGATAGTGGTATGGTCGGTGTCAACTGCGTGAGTTTGATGTTTACCATGACGCCGTTTGGAGGTAGCAAGGAGAGTGGGCTGGGGAGGGAGTGTGGAGTTCATGCGCTGAGGGCGTTTACGGAACCGAAGACTATTATGATTAATATGAACTATTGAGCGGTGCTTATTTAGGGTAGCAGAGGTAGTAGAGCTTCTGAAGAGATTGGAATCTTTGCACTGTTTCGTCTTCACACGATCCACTACGGTGCATGCATATATAAATACTTATTCCACGCAGTTAGTGACTGAACTTAAGAGACCGTAACACTAAGCGATGTGATTCACAATAGTTAAACCAGGAAAAAACGAGTTGTAATTGCCCCAAATGAGCGATGTGATATCGTGGAAGACATCAGACGTGCGATAGACGTCGCGAAAGCTGGAACTGCCTCATACCTACCGAAAACGCGTGGTAATGCTGCCAAAAGGTGGGAGGGCTATCTCCTAATTGTACTTTCAAGGTCATGTACTTAGAGTGACAGATATAATCGTGGTTCTATTTCATCGCGACTCCAAGCCTAATCTCACAACTTTTTGTGAGGTAGGCCACCTTCAGGCGGGCCAGCGTCTCCATTATTTTGGAACGTCTGGAATGGGTACTGGCCCTACAGGCGGCTTTTTTGTAGGCATGAAGGCCTGGTGTATCGTCCTAACACCCCAGCTAGCAGGATAGTCGATGTTAGAATGAAGCAGACCTTGACTCCCAAAGATAACCAAGTCCTGCTCGTCCTCTGGGCCTACCCAAATATGCTCAGGCCGGATGATTCTGGTGTAGACATTATCCAAAAACTTCCTTACTTCGCCCAGATCATCGATGACCTTCGCAGTCTCATCTGGGCCATTGCGAATGAATAGCCGACGAATCAAGTGCTGTATACACATGAATGACTTCTTGCCTGTAATGGGGTTAACCCAGACCATCGGGTACTACACGTCATTAGTGTTTGATGGATGCAGCTTCGAGTATGAACATACCTTCTTTTGCCATTCTTTCTTTGCCCCTCCCAACTTTAGCAGCTCTTCTTCTGGCTGCTCCCTACCCTCAGTTACCACGCCTAGGCCGTTCGGAGCATAATGGCAGTCCTTGAGATTCTCAAATGGCAAGATGCTGTACTCAGCCCAACTGTGGTCGGCCATTCTCTTTTCCTCGTCACTTAGCATGTCGTACAGTTGTTCAACGTCCAAGAACGCCTGGCGTCCCGGCTTCACTTCCATAGTCATGCCTGAGCCATCTGCCCATTCTACAGTTTGCTTGTCTAGGCCTTCTGTAGGAAACTTGATCGGTCGGAGGATAGTGAACTTGGTAAGGTCGTGTCGCCAATACATTCCGTTCATGTACCACACGTGGAAACGGGTACGTCCAGCTTCAAAGTCCTCGTCTGAAAGCGGTACGCTGTAGTAATGGCTTACACTAGCGTCACCCATGTCTAGGCCTGGTTTGCCGTAGCGCGGGTCGTTTTGGGGGCCTTTTCCAATAAAGTAAAACAAACCCGCATCAGGAACCTTGATAGCCTGGAAGGAGTCCTTGATGGATGTTAGCGCTCTACTACAATCTGTTATGATGTTCATGTTTCAGTCCGCTGTTGACTTACCCTGAACCACTGGTGAGGGTGGAACAAGTCCATCAATTTGTCGTCATCCTCGATGATCATCTCTGGATCGAGCGCTTGGAGCAATTCCCAGGCACGCTTCGGCTTGAGATCATGCTGGCGTTTGATAATTACGAGTTTATGCTCCCAGATCGCTTTCTCCAACTCGGCCACTATCTCTTCAGTGAAGTTGTTCAGATCAAGACCTGTAATAACGGCTCCAAACTAAGCAAAGTATGGTAAGCAGGGATTTTGTAGATCAGTTGTATTATGCAGGTTTATGACTCGTACTTTGCATGTCTTCCCTTCGGGATGGGCCAGAGGCTCGATGGTGAAGCTGCTCGCCATAATGTCCAGAATAAGGGACAGGTGTATAAGTCAAGTCTCGCGCGTATGGAAAGTGGATTGTAGCTCTGGGATTAACAAATGATAGGATAGTTATCGACTTATGTGGAACCATGGCTTCGCGTTGTAGAGCCTTATGCACAGGTTCGGGGAGTTTCGCAGACGAATTTGGTAAGTGGACGTCGGGGTCCGATGGAGATCAAAACATGCCGAAGCCCGCTTACGTGCACACAGCTTGGACATCGCGGCGATTAGGTGCATTTCGAGAAACTATGTCGTTAACCATAATACTAGAGCAGTCGTTTCGATCAGCCGTTACTTCCATCTCGTCGGATCACCCTCATGTACCCATCGGCCCATGTCCGGGGAGAGTATCATGGGACTGCGTTACGTGCCTACAGTTGCTCTGTGTCTCCTCTAGACGGCACAATCTCGGGGGTATTTGTACGCATCTGACCGACGCTACAGTATCCGTGCGCCAGTTGGTCATGGTCACCAGTTGGACACCCCCACCACCACAACAACAAAACTTCAACGCGTCATAACTCAACCACCATGGATCCGATTCAAGAAACAATTAAAGAAATCGAATCGTGTGATCTAGGAGAACAGTTCTCGTACCAACAAATTGCCAAAAAGTATGGCGTACCACGAACGACGCTGATGAGACGACACAAACACCAAAACGACGACTATGGCGTACGCAACCAATCCCTCCACCCAGAACGCGAAGCCGAGCTTGTACGATACATAGAAACGCTTACCGAACGACGTTTGCCACCTAAAAGAACAATAATACAACAGTTTGCCAGTTAGTTAGCTGGCAAGCCGGTCTCCGAAAGCTGGGTTTCCCGGTTCCTCCGCCGGCATCCCAACCATCTCATCTCTCGCTCGGGCAAAGCCATGGCCAAGGAGCGAACCAAAGCTAATTCAGGAGCTAAGTACAGCTTGTATTTCAAGCTTTTACATAAAAAGATAGAGGAGTACAACGTACAACCAACACATATATTTAATATGGACGAAAAGGGGTTTCAACTTGGCCAGGTTGGCAATATAAAACGTATATTTAGCAGAAGACTCTACAAGCAAAAAGGGGCAAGGCAAGCACTTAAAGATGGCTTAAGCGAGTAGATAACAGTAATAGCTTGTATTTGTTCGGATGGCAAAGCTTTGAGTCCAACTCTTATCTTCTAGGGAGCTAACGGAGCTGTTTAATTAAGCTGGGTTGAAGCTGTACAAGCAGGAGAACACTCAGTATTTACTACGTTATCACCCTCTAGCTGGAGCAACAACAATATTGGGTTAGCTTGGCTTAAACAGGTGTTTAAGAGAGAAACCAGACGGCATGCTTTAACCGGGTATTAATTACTACTCCTTGACGGCCACGGATCCTATGTAACTATAGATTTTATTGAGTATTGTAACGACAACAAGATCCTCTTGTTTGTACTGCCTCCTCACGCTACCTATACGCTTTAACCACTTGATGTGGTGATGTTCAAACCTCTTGCAACAGCTTACTTAACTTAGTTGATGGGATACCTCCAGGACAGCCAGGGGTTACTTAATTTGACTAAAGGAGACTTCTTCCCGCTCTTCTGGAGGGCTTGGGGTAGCGTATTTAAACCTCCGCTTATTAAGAGATCGTTTGAAGCCACTGGTATATACCTAGCCAACCCGGACGTTGTACTTAAGAAGTTTGCCAAGGAGGCTTCAGATTCTGAAAGCAGCTAGTTAGTCCTCTCCGGTGAGGATTGGCTCAAGCTTAAGTCAATCGTACGCCGTGAGGTGAAGGATTAGGGCAGTAAGGACGTTAAGAAGCTTTAACGAAGCTTGTGCCACATCGCAGCTTAAAACAGTATACTTTATGAAGAGATTAGGGGCCTCAGGCAGTCCCTAGCCATCAAGGAGAGGCGACCAAAGCAGTTATTCACCCTCTAGCTTGATGAGGACGAGGTTTACTATGGGGGAGCCAAAATATGGTCGCCCAGGAGTGTACAACGAGCTCGCGATCGTCGGGCATCACAACAACAACAACAACAGGAGCTTGAAAAGCTTCAAAAAGCCAAGCAAGCCGAGATTAAGAAGGCAGCTCGCGATTGTGAGGCTTAACTTAAAGCCGCGAAGCGTGTAGAGCGTGAGAGACGGGCGGATGAGAAGAGGAAGGACGACGCTGCAAAACAGGCCCAGAAACAACACCAACAGCTTATTAACAACACCAAAAAGCTTATAAAACTTTCCTAAAATGGTAAGCGCAAGGCTTCACAACCTTATACGCTAGCTGCAAAGCGTTAAAAGCGTGGTGGTGTTACTCCAGCTGTGGTGGGAGCCGCAAGGGTTGCACGAGCTGCTCCACCGCGTAGTCGCCGTGACCGGGTGATAACGCCCTCCAAAAAAATATCTGAATAAGCCAAAACTTCCGCAGGCCTATATATAGTATAATCCTAGCTTTGCGCAATTTTATTACGATTTGTGGTGGCTCTACAACCTCATCTTTTTGAATATATTGTTGTTGTTAGGGTGTCCAACTGGTGACCATGACCAACTGGCGCACGGATACTGTAGTCTAGCCCACAAGGCGCGAACCTTGCGGTCGTTGGCTTCGAGCCAGTCAGGTTTATCAGTTCACGCTTGCTCGCAGTAAGTCGCGTAGTATGGGTGGAGTAGTGTAACGGTGTAGTAGATGGCGGTATCATTGGGCTTGTCGTAGTAGTTGTAAGCCGTTACCCACGCCGCGCCGAGGTCAGTACCGAAGTGATCCTCGGCGCATTCATATACTTTGTCATGACTGCCCAATCGTGGGCGCTGAGGCCGTCGGTTCGCATTTGCGCCTGCTCATCAGGGCTTTTGTTGTTGCGACTCATCACGTATAGGTCCTACTCTCGTACTTACAACGCGCTCAAAGCACAAGGCATGTGGATTCTAGCGTGTTGTAATGGGTTTGACGGATTCGAAGACCTTGCGCGCCTCTGCCGGCGCATTAGCAGGCAGCCCGCTCGGATTCTTGCCGGATGGCAAGCTCTGATGGATAAGTGTGAAGGCCGTAGCGAAGTTCTATAGCGTGACTTTCGTACGGCTGCTGAATACATCAGTCTGAGTGCCTAGTGTCAAATGAAACAAGAGAAGGCGAATGCCTCCTAGGTATCATATGAGATCGTATCACTTGGTAACGGCGGACAATGTCTCCTCCAGCTTTGACTATCATGGCGGGCTGTGCCTGCCTATGATAGCCAGCGTTCCAAGACCCTGGTAATCTACAGGCACGGTTATCTGACGTTCCGCGGCGAGATAGGCCAATGCTAGTCCACCCTACCACCCCTCTCTGTTCTTGTGTACGAGGAAACTCGACGGCATCTTCGCAGCAGCGGTCCCAGGCTTGAATAGCATCTAGATCGGTTGTTCTGATAGGCCCAGTAGCCATGTCGGCCACCCAGTCGCGATCGATGACTTCAATCATGACTTCGATGGGGAGACATGAAAATATGTTCTGGACCGGATCTACAACAGTGCCTATTACGGTTGTATCCCGACCCTGGCAGTTTGTCTCGATGATGAACGTTGGGATTATTGCGTTTGTTGCTTGGTTGGGGTGAGAACGGACGGAGAGGTATCGATCTAAGCTAGAGAATTTGTGTGTGCGAAGTACTTCACCCACTTGCGCCAACGCTTCAGGCGAGACGGCTTGGTGGCCGAATGCAGCGGGGTCATGGTCCTCGATCGGAAATGTTAGAAGTCGTCGTGACTCGGAGCGAATCGGTGCGAGACGTAGATCGAACTGCGCGAGCATCGCGAGCGTCTTGATGTCGTTGTCCGAGGATATTGTAGATGGTAGGAAGTCGTGGCTAGAGTCGTGAGTTTTTATAGAGCTCCAAGAGCTCTGACTCTTGTGCCGCTTTCACTCTAGGGGGTCTACCCTTGGTACCGGTACGGCTTGAATCATAGTTCAAGTGGATCCGAATGATATGTAAACCAATCGGTGGATTCGCAGTATCGACAAATTAAATACCATGTTGGTGATCTTTGCAAGCAAAGCTTAGTTGAACGAGGCCGCGAAGTAAGGCGCACGCTCTGCCGGGGTAAGATCTGTGAACAGACGATCAAGCACAGATTCTTGACCCATAGCAGGGTCTGATCGATAAGTGTGAGGGCTGTGGCGAAGGCGATGGCAGCCTGCGTCGAAGCCCATCTTCCTTATGATCTCCTCTACTACCGTATCGTCATTGTTCGCGTTGTCGAGTACTAAGTAACCTATCCTACGCTCGTCGATGTTGAAATGCTGCAGCTTTTGTCATATCACCTCAGCAATAGCCTTGCCACTGAGAACCTGCAAGCTGTGGCAGTGCAATGAGTAGATCCATCAAGTCGCCATGCTTGTTAGCGTAGTGGGCAACGACACCCAAGAAGTCGCGCTTGCCGCCCTTTGTCGCGCAGCCGTCAAAGCTGATCTGTATCTTACTGAGCGCCTCCAACAAGTCCCTGGCGACCCGCGGCTGTATATAGTCATATAAGCGCATAAGGTATCGCGCAACGGTGACTGACTAGTCGCATTCGTAAACAGCAAGCGCTGCAGTGTGGTGTTAGCGTTTTTAGACGCCTTGCTGGTGGATGTGCGGCTATGGCCGCGTCACCTGCTCTTACAGTGCGGCATGGAGCTCGAGGTTGAGTTTATCATTTCGTATATACCTCCAGGCACGTCGTGTATATGGCAGTACCAGTAGAGAGAGGTGGGACGTGCAGTTCGCGACGCGATACTCCCGGTACAGTAACCGTGCGCGTGACGAGCCACTTCGCGTGACGAGCCACTTCGCGTGACGAGCCACCCAAACATCAAAGCATCAATGCAATCCCAACTTTTAATGCGTCACAATTCAACCAATATACACTGGATTCAGGAGACGAAAAAAGGTATGGAGTCGCGCGAAGTAGGTGCGTGTTTCAGATATCGCGAAGTTGCAGAAAAGCACGGGGTTATTCAGACGACGCTGAGGAACTAAGTCCCTCAAGCAGAAACTAATTTGGATTGAAGAACACTGTTCATTATGTTCCGCTAGGATATTCAGCTAGCATGTTCCAACCTTTTCCGATTGTATATCTCCTGCAATACCCTAGACATCTGAGATGTTACCAGACTTTACCTAATCGTCATCATCAACCGTGATCACAAATCTTTGAATAGGCCTGGCGCAGTCTCCGTTGCCCGAGCACTGCGAACAAAGACTTCGTTCGATGCTTTTCGTACCCCTACAGTAGGTACACCAGTCGTAGAATTGATGGCTTCGATAGTCGCCAGGCTGGCAACCGCATCCCGACGGCTGCCACACCCTGTTGTTGGCGTCGTCAACCAGCCAGAAACCGCCATTGCCACCACATGGGCATGACTGCCACGTTTTACCATTCGAGTCACACCGTTGGCAATAATCGTACGCTTTTCCAGGACAAGACATCGTGGGTCGATATGCGATGATGTGAATCTTACACTGCGATGGTTCAGTTGATGGTTTTGGACTTGCGTACACTCCGTGCTGGTACCTGGAAATGATCGAAGAGCCCTAGGAAGTAGACCGGTCGTTGTTGGAAGGTGCTTTGGGTATGGGGAGAAATCGGAAGTTACTCAGGCTATAAGTCTCATGAGGCGCTTTGTGATCACTTGACACAGAGGAATGTGAGGCTGAAGTTCAGCCTTGGCAATACTGTAAATGCTATGCTGAGAGGTCAAGCATAGTGTCTCTGGAATCTTCAGCTCAGGCTGATGCGAGACCGCCTCACTCAAGTACGTCAAGCCTATCAAGCGAATGCAGTGTATACACATAACAAGGTAAGGACATCTACTCATCCTGCTTGATCCACTCCGTTGGCACTTGATTGGCTTGTTTGCTCGGAATTATGTGTTGTATTGGCTTGGAATCGACTTACTCAGCGCACGTGTTACTCGGTACGAGAAGATGACACGGCGCAGCTGCGAGGTAGAGGAACGGAATAAGTTGTGGGTTATTGTGATAGAAAGGTCGCAACCAGTGTGGCAAGTTGGTCGATCATAGTAATGATGTCTAGTCGTGTCGCACGGCCACTTTGTTACTGGGATTGGAAACGGACACTGGATTCGAGTGCTGTTACGGTCGCTTGGTCTTCGCTGGTGATATAAGTGTACGTGTTGTGACGCGGTTGTCGCAGAGGAGGCTGGGATCGCGACTAGGTGGACGGCGCGGTGATCCCTCGGCCCGACCTTCCGAACTGGAATCTCGGGGCCTTTGAACCTCGCTCACGATCCCACCACACGTCTGGAAGTGTTCCATCAACAATAGATATCTTAGCACGCGCTCACCCACAACACGCATGGTCAACGGCATGTTGTTCTCCCAGCGCCTGACGCAGAGCATAACGTGGCCGCCTTGACATCCCCGGCTTGTTACCTGCGTCATCTGTAAGGCTTCAGGAGCGAAGGACCACAACCATTGAATATTATCGTTTCTGCCTCAGCGCAGCCCCCAATACGCCTCACTCTGTTCTTTGCACGATATCGCGTGTATAATGCTACATCTGCATGCAACAGCGTCCCGTCACGCGCTTTCTCAGTTTAGCGTTCGCCTTTGGGGGCCAATGTATCTTCCCAAGGCTGCATGGAGTACTTGAGGGTGTGTGTACTTTTGCTATGACTGGCCGACGTGCCATTCATCTCGTCGCTTGATAAGGCATGTATCTCCTGGGCGTTGGTCGCCTTACAGCGCCACTCAGCCGTGTCTTGACTGCAACTTGCAAGGCTGCGCTACTTCGATGTGTATAACCCTTTCGATTGTTGCTCGAGCTAGCATGTCCGCGTTCCGACGTGATTCATTATCGAAGCGAATACTATGGCTCCATACCAATATCGGCCACTTGATGAGGCTAAAGGAGAGCTGCGCTTGCTCAGACTGCAGCCTGCATCTTGGGGGGAAGATGTCAAACTCCATATACAGCATGTTCCTCTGTGCGAAAGTCAGAGGATTGGTGTGATGCCAAGTGCTTTGACGCGAGTGCAAGCTACTTTACCTCCCGGTTGGACAGTATACGAAACTCTGGAAGGTCGTTGCCCATTCGAGAATACTGATGGCGACTACTGTTCCTGGATTCATCCAGATGACAGCATCCCAAGATACAATTACACTCGCAAGCAGACCGAAGTCAACAAGCAGTATGCATTCGAGGCACTTTCCTATACTTGGGGAAACGACCTCGAAACCACGTCAATACATATTGTCGATGTTGACCTTGGAACTACCGGGGATCTCCTTGTTCGTCCGAACCTTGCAACGGCGCTGCAGTACCTCCGCTTTGCAGACAGGGAAAGAACACTTTGGATAGACGCAATTTGCATCGATCAAAGTAATCTGGAAGAGCGGGGTAAACAGGTGAAGCGTATGGACCAGATCTATCGATTCGCGAAGCAAGTGAACGTCTGGTTGGGGCCGGAGTCACAAGAGGACAACAGTGCGCGGGCCATGGAGATACTTGACTATATCGGAGCTCAGGTTGAGTATTCCAAAGACCAAAGCTATCTCGAAGCTCCTTCGTGCCAAGAGAAAGGATGGTTCCGTCCTGATGTGGAGATACCGCTTACTGATCGAGAAGCTACCGCTGTTCGGACCCTACTGGAGCGACCATGGTTCTCAAGACTCTGGATTACACAAGAGGTTCAGCTAGCGAATGATTCAGCTCGACTTTATTGTGGTCGTGATTCGATCTCCTGGTACCACTTTCGCCGAGCGGTGCTCGCTCTCGACGTAAAACAGACTCTTAACGCGTTGCTTCCTTTACCCCTACTGGCTAAAGTCAGCAATTTGGTTTTCTATAACAGAAGCACGCCCTCACTAAAGCTGCTTTGGGCAACGCGACGTGCACAGTGCTATGATAGTCGCGACAGGATATATGCTGTCTTGGGGCTCTTGGAGCCGCGCTTTTCCATGCTGGTAAACCCCGATTACAATATCACCCCATCGGCAACGTACCAAAGAGCTTGCCAAACTTGGCTGGATGCATATGATAAGCTAAGCTTCCTGGAATTCTGCGACATGCCAAAGGTTGGCGGTAATGGGCCATCTTGGGTCCCAGATTGGTCAAAGGGATTGCCGCGAGAACCAATGACGTTCGGTCGATTCGCATCAGGTCAAAGCTGTACTGGAGGTGCGCGCATCATCGACGACAGCATTCTTGAGGTCGTCGGGGTGGAGTGCGGAGTTATCTCATGGATAGAGGACTTAACACAACGGGAAGGCCATGGGACGTGGGACTACTGGAGGAGAGTCTCGAAAGAGGTACTGCGGTTTGACGAAAAGTTTGGCGATCCGAGCGATCCGCAGCTTGATGATTTTGTCGCTACGCTCTGCGGCAATCGTGTCCGTGAAATGTATCCGTCACACATCTATTGGCCAACTGTATCTCAATGCAAGAGATCGCTTGAGTCAGCAGGTGGAGGGGGACTTAGAAGGAGTGAGACTGGCTTTGATGCTTTCCAGAATAGTGTACAAGACTTCACCCATGGGCGGCGCTTCTTTCAGGGACAGGGTTTCGTGGGTTTCGGCGCCCAGTCGATAGCAGAAGGTATGGTCGGTCTGGTAGTAAGAACTCAAAGATCAAGCTGACAGATACAGGCGACGTTATTGCGGTGTTATTAGGTTTCGATGCGCCGGTGGTTCTTCGTCCCAAGGCAGGCGGTTACCATGTAGTGGTTGGAGAGGCTTATGTACATGGTCTGATGAGCGGAGAAGCGATTCTTGGACCACTCCCACCCGGCTGGCAGGCCCAAGCTGACCGTAGCCAACAGGGTATCATGTACCAAAAGTTCACAAAAGGCTCCGATGGCGCTGTTCTTGACGATCCACGTCTAGGGCCTCTATCAGCAGAATTCGGATGGCATGACCAGACCGCCCTTCCAGAACACGACCCGCGATTATTGCCGGAAGCTCTGAAGTATCGAGGTTTGAACATGCAGACCTTCCAGCTCTGTTGAACATTTTTCGCCCCTTCGCCGTAACGCTACAACACATACTCGATGTAGCTGGCAGAGTTGCTGCATATTATCCCAGGTCTAGCTGCAGAAAATGAGCCATTGGCATCGGAGAGAGATTGTACCATTTTCGCCGTCTTAGCGGCCTGTCAGTCTACAAGCAAACAATACATAGTGGATCGCGACCCGCAATCAACAACTTTGTTACCCATTGACCCGCTTACGAGCACGTTGGAGTTGTACTTGGCTTCACAGCAGCATTCGAAGGATTGGTTTGTCCACAGCCTGCTACCGCGCCACCAATTGTATCATCAACCGCAGCATTGTACGCAGCACCACAGTTTGGATCGCTGGACACCGTATCAGCAAGAGAACCCTTTCAATGCCACTTTCTCAAGGACAACTTACCTCGCACCACCACTAGCGTTGTTGAACCACGAACACACATCGTGCGAGAAGCAATCCTGTGTATACACATTGCCTAGTGCGGTTCCTGAGCAGCCTGCTCCGCAGCGGCCATTACAGCTGTACCTGTGGAGTATGTTAGGTATTGTATAGAAGAATAAGAGACGGTGAGCTGCGTACTCTCCACCATTCACGCTGTTCGCGCCAAAGTTGCTGCCTACAACGCCGGTCCAGCGACATGACTGGCCGGCTGCGTTGGTCCATGATGCTGTCGCTGTGGCGCCGACCTTGAGGCAGGATATTGCGCGTTTGTCCAGGGCAGGAGATGCAGAGACCCCAATCGTTAAGAGAGCAGTGAGACAGAGACTAAGGAGATACATGTTGGGTTATGGGTTTGTAAGTGGTGGATTATCAGCGTTGGTGATGACTGCACTGCTGATTGTATCTCAGGGATTGTCCAGGTGCTATGAACGGGAGTCAAATGGCGGGAACAAGATATCATATGGGCTACTTCAACGGCGATTCAACTCAGATCTACACTCATCTAATTGACCCTCACCGTAGAGCTGGCCATTACCTTATGTCAATGTCAAGACGTACGCTCTTGCCCTTTGGAGTGCAAGTGCTATACGCTACGCCGTCACAGCTTTCCTCTTCTCATCTTAGGCTCACCACAAAACACTTTCTAATTCGCCGAGAATTCGGCCCTGTTGATCTAGTATTCAAATTTACCCGGTGTTGTGTCTGACTAGAGATCTGTAGATCGGAGAATTAGCGGAAGCGTGCAGCCGTACCCCAACTAAACGGCTTTCATGCCGTTTCGAGGCTTCGAGATTTCTAGAAAGGAGATGGATTAGGGTATGACGAAATAGTTGGGGTCGCGACATGCAAGGGTGTGATGTTGCAATGATGGTGTTACCGAGGCTCACGGAAGCTCGTCCTAGAAATTCAGGTACAACCTACCGGACTTGGGTGGACGCAACAACCTTCTTCGGGCATGCGAGGCCTTGTGTGTTATGCAGTCATATCATACGGCATGGTAGGTAATCATGACCTGGGTATGGGAAGATTCAAGGTATCAAGGTCCAAAGATCTCGGCTACCTAGTTGGTGAGCTATATCCATGCGGCGCCGCCTATCTACGATGTTCAATATATCCATACAATTTGCCGTATATGGCACATACGACCATAGGACACTGAAAATTAGGCTTCCCGTCCGCTCAGCCATATACAAGCAGTGTACCGGCGGATTAGTAGTTAGGTGGGTGACCACTAGCGAATCCCCGCTGTTGCATGTTTTTGTCCTTTTTTTCTTTTGCCCCTTCTGTGACTATGCGCCTATGCCCAATTTTGAAAAGTTGATACCTCGTCCAGTGCGAGTGCATGTTGGAGGATCGGAAAAAGGCAACGACGAGGCAAACTGCTTGTTAGCCCCACGACCTAGACCGAAAACACCAAGCATGGCGTCCGCCCACCCAAAATCAGCGCGCGTGGACGCCAAATCGAGACATCATCAGCGAAATTCAAGTAAAACAAAAGACGCGCAAGGTTCTATATAGTGATACACCAAGAGATCTCGCGATGATAGCTTTTAGCTGTGAGCGTACAGCCTCATCTTTGTAATCGCAATTTTCATGGTTGGGTGGCTCATCCCGCGCACGGTCACTGTAGCGTGGAGTGTCATCACGCGCGCTGCGCAATCAGCCATGTGCGCCTTGTGCGTTCAGCCTTCTCGAAAGCGGTGGTTGATATTGTGGCTGGGTGCAGAGCTTAGACGCCATGCATGAGTTGTCAGGCTGTTATTGGGCGAGTCACTGGCACCCAAAGGGCTGAGCGCAGCAGCGATATTCTGTTGTCGCATGCTGCATTTGATGTTAAACTACACGTCGTACAGTCAGAAAGTCGCACCTCATCCCTGTTGCACGGAAAGCATGCCCAAGACTCCAGGGCTAAAAGCGTAGGACAATGAGGTAGTATCGTCTTTAACATTGCATTGCGATAGTGCTGATTGAAGGTCGCAGTGCCCCTGTGAATAAAGGACCCTTCGAGGAGGCTCTCGATCAGTTCCGTGCATCCCTAGCGCCGCAGGAACAGAGCATATTCACCCCATGCAGCTCTCCAGAGGAACTCATTCGACATGTCGAAAATCTTGATTCCATCAAAAAAATTCAAAAGCGCGGTGCCTTCATGCGACGTGTGAAGATATTCAGCGATAGCCTGCGTCATTACTTCGATGTGATTGGGATCCTTGTACAATCGCATCCCGAATATGCAGCTTTAGCATGGGGCGCCTTCCGGCTTGTTCTCCAGGTACGACGACTGATCTCTGGTACATATACTAACTCCGCTCACACTATTCAGCTTGCAAGCAATTTCGGAGAGTTTTTTGACAAGCTCACAAACACACTATTACGCCTTGCCGAGGTACTCCCTTGGTACGAGGAATTGGCCTCGAGCTTGATGGGTACTAGGAAAAATTTCTCGTGGCCGTATCAAGCCTCATCTCGGCTTGTCGCGTCGTTGACAAATATCTATGTTGACCTCTTCGTGTTCCTGCAAAGTGTTGTGCGGGTCTTTACCAAGAAAGACACGAGTATGTAGATTCAGTACACTTTTGTAATGCAACAACTAACCTTGTTTTCAGGTAACAGATCAAGTGTTGTCATATTCAGTAGTCTGTTCTGGAAGCCATATGATGCGCGATTCCAAGACGTACTAGATTCCATGAAACATCATCAAAAACTACTAACAACAGAGCTATCATTGTATGGACACCAAACCACGCATGTGAACCTGGCCAAAGAAACAGAAGACCTCAAGAAAGAGCTACAGGGAATTCGTGGAGTGTCAAAGAAACAGCAGGATCGATGCGAGGAAATACGGCGGCGCCTTGGAGATCTTGCCGCAATGATAGCGAATTCAACGAGAAACTCCCGCACTCTGGAGATTAGCCTGAGCAAGATCGGCAACAACATCGCAGCCCAGATAGAGAAATTCAAGAAGGAGATAGACTCGAAACTAAGAACGCAGATGAAAGGTGAATTCCTCTAGTCCAGAGCTACTCGGAGGGTGTTAATTATTGTAGCTTCGCTTGAGGACAGAATTCATAGGTGGCTTTCTGCTCCAGCATATGCCAATGATCTGGTTAAAGCCCGAAAAGAAAGAGAGAACGGAACTTCTGAATGGTTTTTCGATGAGCATCGCTTTCAGCAGTGGCTACGGGTGGGCACGGACGACTTGGATCGACTAGTCTCTAACCGTTTCGGGAACAATACACTTTGGGTCCAAGGTTGGCAATCTTATCTCATCAAACCATAGCCAGCTAACCTGCTTTAAGGTAACCCAGGCTTTGGAAAGACAATCATTGCTGGCGCAGTTATAGACGAGCTCGAATGGCGGGTGCCCACAGCTTCTCCAATCTTCTACTTCTTCTTTCGCCAGGAGCCTACACTCGACAACAGCACTGCTGCTTATCGCTCTCTGTTAAAACAGATTCTCAACAAATGCAAGCGCGATGAAATCTTTGACAAGTTCGCATTTGGCATAGGATACTCCCCATCAGGTCAACCCACTGGAACTCAGACCGAGCTTTTCGAGCTCACACAGTTGTGCGCAGAGCTCATAGGCCCCCATTACATTGTACTGGATGGAATCGATGAATGCTCTGACAAGAATGAGCTCATAGTCGATTTGACCAAATTGGGCCCCAACTCGAAATTAATCCTGTTCAGCCGGCCCAACGTCAGATTTCTGCGAGAGAAGACAACACAAGACCAGCAAATCGACATTGGAAGATCAAATACCGACGACATCCAAATGTTCTTGGAGCGGAGGCTCACAGAGCTTGCGCAGCGCGATATGCTCCTTGAGGGTGCGAACATACAGAAGTACACTCTCCACTTAACCGATGGTGCCGATGGAATGTTTCTATGGGCCAAGTTGATGACGGACTACCTCGAGTCGGATGCATGGAGTGACCAGGATCGCCACGACACCATTGTCGCCATTGCTATGCCCGAAAGACTTTCGGTGATGTACTTGCGCATCATCAAGCTCATTTGTCTAGGCCTGTCGCATGAGAAAAAGATGGCGAAGTGGATCATAATGTGGTTAACGTTTTCACTACGCCCTTTGACAGCGTCAGAGCTGGAAGAGTCAGTCAAGCTACTCAACGAGAACTCACAGGCGAAACCCGGCCGACGAGATTTCGCCAAGGCCGTGGTTATGATCTGCGCATGCCTGGTCGAGAAAGCTACGCTCTATGATGATTATGGCAAAGAACAGGTTTACTTCCGCTTCATTCACAGTACGGTCAAAGGATACTTCGTCAATCTCTTTACGGAGGCTGGAATTTCGGAATTACCAGGAGACATCAGAAGCGATGTTGCGTCGATTGCGACGTCTACTCCTCACATGGAGATCTGTCGAAGTTGCCTACAGTATATGCTTTTTCACATGCCGGCTCAATCCTTGGGCGAAGCTTTGAAAAATTCTGTGGAGTCACAGATTACGGTTGATGATCTTGAAATAGCCTTTCCTTTCAGTGGATATGTAACAGTACTGTGGACCAACCATCTCCGGCGGACGAAGGACGAATTGTTCGCTCGCAGCGGACCAGACTGTGTAAATTCGGACAGTACGAGAAATCTGTTTGACGTCTTGGCGCAATTTCTAGCCAAGAACCCCGTTGTGCGAGTCTGGATCGAAGTTACATACACTATGGGCCTGAACCACGACCGTAGTGTAGACGCATTGAGGGCTTGGAGCGACGATGTCAAGGCTAAAAGAGCCAAGTTTGGTGACTTCAACGCCAAAATTACATCCGTTCTCTCTACTGTAGATGCACTCATACATTACTTACCTGAGCTGGACAAATACTGGGGATCACCTTTGAAAGACTGCCCAGGGCGCATATGGGCATGGGATGAAGTTCATGCTTTCACACCAAGCCAGTTCTCCGATAAATCGTCAGCGACCGTGCATTCCTTGTTTGCTGGTGATCCTCAGCAAGCCGGAATCACACTGAGCAAACGATATCTCTGCAAAATTTCAGAATCGACACCCAAATTTGTCGGTACCTTATCCGTCTGGAGCTCACTGTAAGCTATGCTGGTGTTACATAGTAAGCATATGGCTAAACAGCGCAGAGCATTCGAGTCTTTGCATGATGGCAAGCCGCAATTCTCTCATTTCTTGAAAGACGAGAGCGTCACGGGATGGATGGCACGCTACGAGGTTTGGACAATTGATGGATCGCCGAAGAGACTCCTCATCAAAGACATCTTCTTGGAAGCCTCAGAGGTTCGTCTGCAATTGCTGCAATCCCTTCGCGTAGATACAGGAGTTTCAGTTCCGAGGTGGAAGGTTCAATTCCCAGTCACTGTGGGTTCAGATCTACAGCGGCTTACCATACTTCGGACAGTCTATTGGCTCGAGCCATTGAAGGGTAAGAGCGAAGGTCGGTTGCGATCAGCACTCCTTGATCTAAGTTTAGAGCCCTACTCGACGGCAAAATGGAATGAGCTTTGCTACGACAGAGACCAGGCTTCAAGACAAAACAGCATCGCGTTGTACACCTACTGGATTAGATTCAGCAAAGCGGGGGACTACATCTTCTTCATGGACCGAAATAATACCGCCGTCTTTTCATTGCGCCCGGACGAAAACAAAGGGCCAATGTTGACGGCGTTTGCTGGGGGCCAGAATTTCGGCGACAAAGATAATGAGCCTCTGCGGCAGCTTGATGTTCAGTTCCACCCTCAAAAGCCCCTGGTAGCTTATCGGACAGGACGCAAAGTCTTCCTTTGGGTCTTTAAGAACTGTAGGAAAGGCGCACAGATGACCTTGATTGCTGACTGACATTATCTTAGCTTATTCGCAACCCAAGCTCTGCTACGAAACCCCTTCTGGGCACCTGTCATTCCCAGAGCACATCACGTTCACGAGCAACAGCGAGCAGCTTGTCATCAAGGAGCATAATTGCGAGCTTCCAATCGTTATGTCTCTACCCATAGATATCCTGAACGCGCTTGAGAATGAGAATGTGGTTTACATGGAAGAAGACGAAGATGAAGAAAGACAGAGTGGAAGCGTGCTTGCTGAACGGCCTACTCTGGATCTTTGGAGTTTCAAATCCGCAAGTCTTGAATTGGTGTCAGGGGCATACGTGCAGACACAGTCGTCCGGTGAAAGTCTTGGCTTTACGCCATTTCACTCAAGAAACGATGCCGGTGTCACTTTGTGGCAGAATACCACAAACGGTTTCCAGCAACAAAGGTTCGAGATCGTGAAGTTTCCTGCTTGGGAGGGTATTTCGACCGTTTCGACCAGTGTGAAACTTCCAGAGCCAGGTCATAGCGATGTGACTCTCGTTTTGAACAAAGCTGTCCAATCTGATAATTTCTTTGGAGAAGCCCAGCCCGAGCATTTCCCCGCTTTAATTAGGCGCGAAGTGACCAGTCTACGACCGCTCTCAGCGGAGGGGACTGAGGCTAAGTCTCATGGAAAGAGGCTACAGAAAAGCGCCGAAGAACAACGGAAGAAGAGACCAAGGTTTGCCAGCATCGGCGGGTATCCTAGCACTGATGGATCCACCAGCGTTGAGGAGCTCAATCTCATGGATGGATCTGCCAACATCTAAGGGCTTGCTGGAGTTGACGAGTCTTAAGCCTTCCACAGTTACCTCTTTTTTGTTTGTTAGTCCTGATGTAGTTCTACAATATCAAGCTTCTTGAGCCATTGGTAGCAAGTTACCCCAATCAAAGGAGGTAGTCAAACGCTACCTGAGAGTGCCCCGTGCTTGTATAAGACGCGGTAATGGTGACTTCGATATTACTCGCATCGGCGGTCAAGAAAGGGTATCGATCAACGAATGACTCCTGGAAGTGTTTCAAAGTGTTAAAAACGAGATCTTATACTCTGCCTCACATAGGAGCCGGGGTAGTTCGGGGTATTGAAGGCGAGGGTGTGCTGCCTCACTTGACTTGGATGGGTTGAGGGCTCAAGTCTTCCCTCCAACCCGTTTGAAGTCATCCTCTCTCACCTTCCTCAGTCACATGTAGCAGCGCTTTGTTAGCGTGTAAATACTTGACCCACGTGGCTCAAGCGTTCACACAACTACCCAACTGAGTAACTACGCCCAGTCGCGACCTTCCAATTTCCACCCACGTCCACAAACACCTTAGCCAGACCATGGCCCAAAACCCACAGCGCCACGGAGCTCGTCCGCCGCCGACAAACCAAGGTCGCGCTTTTGTTCAGCATCCGCTGGAGGCGCCGAACCTTGAAATCGCCAGCCGAATTGGACTGCTTGACGACGCGAAGCCAGTCATGTTCCGCAAGGCCAGACAAGTGTTCTTTCGGGACCAAGCCTTCACCGACGGTAACATCCAAGAGCACATCCTACCCCAGCGTTCCGCGAACAGTTACCAGTTTCAGTTGGTCCGCCGACAAATGCAAGACCTCCAGAGGAGCCTCCAGGCCAAGATGTGGGCCTCTCCGGAGGTCATAGCCAGCGTATGACAATCACCGCTTACACCGTGTCCTTCTCTAATATATATACAGTACTTCTCCGTGGGCAACGATTACAATCATCATATCATGCTCAACGGAGCGCCGGAGGACCGTCCGTTCGCAGAACTCACTGCGGTAGAGCGAGGCCCTCATTTTGCGGCCGCGTTCAACGAAGCTTTGCTCGCAAAGATCACGGCCCCACTCCAACAGGCTGTCGACATCCGCAGGGTATTCGAACAGGACAACGGCGTCTGGTTCGATATCTATCAAGAACTCTACATCTCTGCAGCGGAGACAGCCTGGGCGACGGCAAAATGGGATATCTTGTACGAAGGTTACTACCCCCCGTTCAACAGGAGTCTCCTCTACGCAAACGTCCGTGATGGTATGCAGCGCTTCCAGGACCGACCCGTGCAGGGTACCATCCCGGTGCTTCAATCGGTGTTCGGTACCGTGGTAAACCGAGTTGCGCCGACGTTCAACCCTGCGATCGTGCGGCCGAGGAACGAAGCAGCTTGGAGGGCACCGTGGTAGGCTAGATTGACCAACATGGCTTCTTTGGTGTGGGCGATTTGTCGACGGCTGCAGCAGGAGAGCTGTATAATCTCTACCTCGTCATCACTAGATAGTAAAGACTCGATGCCGACCTCACCTCTGTGTTCCACCGCGACTTGTGATGACACGCGATATCAGACTCTAACAAGGCTCTACTTGCAAAGATCACTACTCTACTTTACCAAGCTTTTAATATCTGCCACGTGTTCCAACAAGACAAAGGACTATATAACAACTTTCTAGCGGATATAGCGTAGTGCGTTATCCACAAGTGTAGATTAAGATATCTGGCCAGGCTAAAATTCTTGTACAGCTCTAGCCATAGAGTTTTACCAGCTACAATATCTCTAGACAACGACATCAAAAAGGCTCACGATGCTCGCGCAGCTCGATGTGCGCTTTGCACCGTTTCGCTTCGGGTCACGACGACTTCTGACATTTCCGGAAGCTGTACACAACGCTATGACTTCTAACTGGAGGTCGTGATAAGCGGATGAAAGCGGCCAAAATCTTGTTGGATTCGGTTAGAAAGAGCATCTATTAACAAACGATTAATTGATGTGTTTCAAAGTATCACGAAGGAGATCTTGTACTCTGCTTGGTATAATGTTGTGTCCACAAGACACCAACAGGTATTCATTGGTGTAACAACCTCAGCTAGAGACCAGCCATCCTCCTGAAAGCTATATTGGATATAAGACGTCCTTCCATTTCCACGTCGCTGTCATGCATAGGAGCGCCAGACGACATTGCAAGTTCGGTCATGATCTTGCCCATAGGCTTTGTAGGCGTCATCCAACTCTTGGATACAGTATCGATAGCAGAAAACAATACGTTCTTGGTGTATGGTTGCTTGGGAATGAAACCATGGATTTCAGTATGTTCTCTCCAATCAACAGCTGCAGGACGTATATTGTAAGGTTTGAACTGAGGGCGCTCTTTGTGTAGTTGGAGCAGTGCTGATTCTATCTGCCCTTTTATACGTCCGAACAACGGAGTGAACATTCCTGGTGATTGAGTCGCGCCTTCGCCAGAGACGTACACAAAGGTGAAAGGTGAGTCTGGGTGCAAAGTTGAGAAGGCCTTGGCAGCCTCAAGTGTGTAATCATACGTTATCTCAATATATTTCCTGCACTTTACAATCAGCATGTCGAACACAGTAAGGCCACGGTGAGCGTCGAGTTACGACGCTCGTATCCCACTTACTCCTTGTCGACGTCATTCTGGCTCACACCGAGTGCCCATACACATCCTTTTGCGTCGCGCAACTCATCCAGCAGCGCTTCGCTGTAAACTCCAAAGTCGTTGTGTATGATCACTTTGGCTTTGTCGTGTCCTTCTGCCATCGCTACTGGACGTCGACTGAGTATAGAGATACGACTTATAGACTGTTGCGCAAGCATGTTGTCGAATACTGCGGCACCAACTAGGCCAGTAGCACCAGTAAGGATAAGATGCATTGTGGTATCTTTTGACTGGGGATAGATGCTCGGGACAAGGAATGAAGTAACTTCAAGGTGTGTGAATGTCAAAGGACGACCTAACAATATAAGGTGTTGGAAAGTATGCTCTATTCGAGAGACTTCGTGGATAAAAGCAAACGTCGTTGCAAAAAGTCCATGTTGTGTTCACTTTGATCTGGGCTGGGTTCGTCCGCAAACATTAGTCTCTCCCTGGAGCACTAGTCCGCTTCCAGCTAGCTTACCTAGGCAGACCGTGGTTCGTCCGCAGCAGAATACATCTTATCTCCGAGTGGAAAACCCAATCAAAAAGAAAATCGAGCAGAGCCTGCCTTGGCATCCACAATGTTAAGCTAACTAATTATCGGGATCTGTCCCGTAGCGCATGCCTAGGTATAGATCGAACACGGCTTCTGCGCATAAAACCGAGCTTGCCCAATTTGGCTAAGGCACTCCAATGTCCTCGCTGGAAGGATGCTAGAATTAACTGATCCAGACTCTCGCTCGAACTGTTCTCAGATCGACAAGGACATCATCACTTTCGTCCGTACACTAACTTTCTTCCTGCTATCAAGAATGATAGAATCTTGTTCACCTTGGATATAATATAGAAGTTGTGGAAGCTTTACGTACTCAACTGCCTTCCTTCTCATCACATCTTTCATCCTTACCAAGACAGCAAACCTACCTAAAACTCGATCCAAATGTCGACAATCAGTATTCCAAAGGGCTGTATCAAGCTCGCCGGGCTGCTCTTCAAGCCAGTCTCTATCTCCGGAAAAGCCCCGGGAGTTGTCGTCATCCACCCAGGTGGAGGCGTTAAAGAGCAAAGCGCCAGCATCTACGCCAAAAAGCTATCCGAACAGGGTTACATCGCGATTGCGTACGATGCAGCCCATCAGGGTGATTCGGAAGGCCTTCCCCGCTACCTTGAAGACCCTGCAGTGAGAACATCAGACGTGTCTGCTGTGGCGGACTATCTTGAACGACTGGGTGACGTGGATGCTAGTCGCCTCTTCGTAGTTGGCGTCTGCGCAGGTGGAGGATACGCGGTAGCTGCAGCGAAGGGTGACCACCGTTTCAAGGCTGTTGCCATCGTCAGTCCTGTTAACGGAGGCGATGGCGCCCGTCTTGGAATTGATGGGAAAGGAGACCCTGCACATGCAGCTGCAGCCCTCGATCAGATCGCGCTCGGGATCCAGTCCGAGGCTCAAACCAACGAAGCGATCACTATCCCCATTATCCCGCCCAAGGGCGACAACCCAGGTCGCGATATGCTGGATACACACGAGTACTATTTCACATCACGAGGACAACATCCCAACTCGCAGAACAAAATGGCTCTTCGTTCTGTCCCCTTAGTTATGGGCTGGGATGCATGGGGATTTGCAGATGTTCTCCTTACGCAACCTTTGCTGATTGTTGTTGGCGAGGGGTCGGCTAACAAGTGGCATGCTGACAGGCTCTTCGAACTTCTCAGCGGCAAGAACAAGGGCCTCAAGAGGGTAGTTCGGCTCAATGCCTACCATATCGACTTTTACGATAAGGAGGAGTACGTTAACCCAACTATTGAAGAGATTAACACTCTGTTTGAGAGTGTGTAGAATATCGTAGTGTTTCGAGTCCAGTCTATAGTTTGCTAGAATCCGCGTCGACTTCTAAACCGTAAAACCCGTTGAATTGGACAATCTCTGTCGTATTAACAGCTGCCTACCGTTGTCTTACCATACCTAACCTTGTTCTACCGGTCTGTCAGACATCTCGTCTTGAGCTTTACGAGTTCCGCGGGCATAGCCCTCTTATCTGCTGCTCCGAGTCCCGCATCTTCAATCTCTGCGTCCGTAACGGAGCGGCGGCGCAGCAAGAATACCCGGTATCGTCCGTACCAGTAGCAAACAGGCGACTGATTGCAGGTCACTAGTTCCGGGTTTGTGCATCGGCCTCTAATGCAAGTATTAGCAATCGGCTTATATGGCGGATACAAAACGGATGTATTCTTTCCCATTTCCCTCATGCGGTAATCCCCCGATCAGGCTTACAAACATGAGTGCAAGATGATTTCAAATGCGGACTTACTCTGCCGCTTCGTGCATCCAGAAATGTGTCCCATGCTCAAATTACATATCAAGAAATGTACTATATAAGTATACCCGACATCGATATCTCGTTTGCTGCTTAAACGAACAACGACATCCTTCTCTCATAAATAATTTCCTTCCGTCTTCGGAATGAGCACCGTTGAAAACATAGTACTCCTCGGCGTAAGTGTCTGTAGTTATAGGGCATTTGGCTAAATTTTGACTGACTTTTATCTCTAGAAGGGCTTACTTGGCTCTAATGTCCTCCCCGCCCTCGTTGATGCTGGCTTCAAAGTGACCATTCTTGGTAGATCAGAGAACAGCAAACATGGTCTTCCAGCCGGAGTCAAATTTGGAATTGTCGACTACAACTCCATCGACAGCCTCGAAGCTGCTTTGCGTGGCCAAGATGCAATAGTGTCAACCGTCGGTATGGAAGCTATCCCAGGTCAGAAGTTGATTATTGATGCTGCCATCAAGGCCGGCATCAAGCGCTTTATACCATCCGATTTCGGTGCTTTGACTACGGATCCAAATGCCAGCCACTTCCCACACCATCTCGGGATGATTGATATCCAGAAATACCTCCACGCCAAAGCCGACGCCGGCTTAATCGAATATACTATCCTTTCTATTGGAGCTTTCACCGAGTTCCTGGGGTCTGACCTCTTAATTGATTGGCAACACAAACGTGCAGAGATATGGGGCGGCGGCCGAGCTCTCGTCAGCACTACGAGCTTGGCTGCTACTGGCAAGGCTGTCGCTAGTGCTTTAAGAAATTTGAAGGCTACAAAGAACCGCAACATCTTCGTCCACGAGTACGCAGTGTCTCAGGAACAATACTTGGATATGGCCAGAAGGCACGTAAAGCCGGAGACCAAGTGGTCTGTTGTCAAGATAGAGGATGTAGAGACTGAGTTGGAGAGGAGGGCAGGTGTATTAAGGGAACAAGGTGATATGGTCAGCATCTTCTCTTTAATCAAAGGAACACTGCTAAGTGGGAGATACAACTCACACTATAAGCATACCGACAACTCACTCGTTGGGTTGCGAGAACTTAGCGAAGCTGAGTTTGAGGCGAAGGTAGCAGATCTGTGCAGCTAAATTTGTAAAGAACAACTGATCTTTACCTAGGTATATATGGATAGCTACGCAACCTAGCGGAAGCTATGTCGCTTTGTCTAAGACCCGCAACGTCCCCTACACCACCCTGTCAAGCCGCGCATACGGTCAACCGTCGATGCAGGTCAAGGCTAGGAGTTAGCAGTATCTTACTCCATCACGAGAGGATATCCTCGTTGCTTACGTGCTGCGCATGTCTGAAAACGACGTCCCCTTGCCGGTCTTGAGGCGAGGAGACGAAAGGAGAAACTGGAACAAGATGAACGATGGGGACATTATAAGGTCGATTCAAGCACAACCGGACACTTTCCGCAGTCTTACTAATCCCCTGTCTGCTCAAACTCTCAATATTTAAACGATGTACACCAGCTTCTATCACCGCAATGTCCGTAACTAACTCCGGACTCTATTCGGCCCGCACAGGATCTTGGAAGCGTGTTGGAGCTGTTGCATTGGTCGGTTAATCGTGCTCCGCGCATTCCTGAGTACGTACGCTGCGTTGCGTTGCTTAAGCAAGCATGATGTAATCCCTTTGATGATTCGACAATCAATACTATATCGAATGTGGGCGAAGTATATATCCACGTCTATCCTCAGAGTGTAGAGAGACACACTTGAACGCGTGAACTAAACATATCATAAACACACGCACTCAGACTCTCGCCAATAGCTATAATGTCTAGCTTCAAAAATGTTATGGTTATCGGGGTAAGTACTATTCCTTGCCAACAGCCCCGCAGTGATGTAGTGGTCGACCGCACTGATATGTATCTAGAAGGATATACTAATAATCATCCAGGGTGGCGGCAACTTAGGTCCGGCGATCTTGCATGCCTTGCTCCACCACTCCTATTTCAACACGACCGTTCTTTCACGTGAAGGCTCCTCATCCACCTTTCCGTTGGGCGTCAAAGTGCTGCGCGCAAATTACAACTCGATCGATAGTCTCAAAACCGCTTTGAGAGGCCAAGACGTCGTAGTATCTCTTGTTGCTGGGTCTGCTCTCGGTGATCAAAAGACACTTATCGACGCTGCTATTGCGGCTGGTGTCAAACGTTTCCTCCCCTCGGAATTCGGCTCGAACACCACTGATGCCCGCACACGAGCTATCGTGCCCATGTATGAATCCAAAGTCGAAACTGTCAATTACCTTAAGAGCAAAGAAAGCGAGATCAGCTGGACTAGTATCGTAACCGGCCCATTTTTCGACTGGGGGCTCAAAGTGGGGTTTTTGGGGTTCGATGCAGCGAACAAAGTCGCGACGCTGTACGAGAATGGCACAGCCAAGTTCTCGAGCACAAATCTGCAAACTATCGGTCTTGCCGTTGTCAAAGCACTCGAAAGTGCTGAAGCTACGGAGAATCAGTATGTGTTTGTATCAGGTTTCCAGACAAGCCAGAAACAGATCCTCGAAGTCGCGGAGAAGGTCACGGGAAGCAAGTGGACTGTGAGGAATGCTAGCGTCGATGACGCTATCAAGAAAGGCAACGAGAAGATTCTTCGAGGTGATTTCTCGGGCATCGAGGATCTGATCTTGGGTGCGAAGTTTGGGCCAAAGCAATTGGGCGACTTGAGCCTAGTGGGACTATGGAACGAAGAATTGAATCTAGTGGAAACAGATATTGAGACATCAGTAACTGCAGCGTTTGCAGGAAGACTAGTCTATGAAGTAACAATCAGCGATTAGAAACTAAAGGAAGTCTGCACAATACAAGAAAACAGATCTACACATAGAAGATGCTTGGAGTAGACTCTACCAAGACATCGCAGCAAACCACCATATCTGCCACGTTTTCCCATTATGTTCAAGCAAGATCGGCTTTGCCCGTATCCGTTTTGATGTCATCTTCGACTTAAGCCTGCTGTTGCTGCGATTCCTCTAGTTGCGCCAGTGCCTTCTTCTTCTGCTCCTCACTCATGGGTCGTGGCAGCAAACTGGCGTCAGGGTGCCACAGCTCCTCCTCTGTCGCATTGGATCCATCAACATCCTCGAGCTCTGGTGTGAGCGCGCGATACTCCGGTGGAACGCGGTCCAAGAAGGCTTTGACCAGCCGTGGGCTCAAACCTACTGCGTCAAGAACCGCACGATCAGCCGAAAGAGTTCGTAAGACACCGTCTTTTCCAAGCGATATAATGCTTAGGGGATCTTTGTTGAACTTTGCAAGGATTGCGGTCACCTCTTGCTGATCAGGATGATTGCGATCGTAGGTATGCGGTGGGTTTGAAGGCGCCTCCGATGAAGTTGGCTCTGATGAAGTGTTTTCGGTCATCGCTTGATTGTTCCTGAGTATTCGATATGGTCTGGAACGTGGGTGAACAAATATTCATCGCTCAGCGTCAAAGCTAAGTTGTGGGTAAGCGTGCTAAAACCGGTTTTTGGTCATATGCACACCTGATACATCATATGCGCTACCCGTGACTACCCTCCGATGCTGACAACCGGCAGTTCAACCAACGATCCTTCCTGGCTTGTCACGTCTTGGCTTGCATACCTCGGCCCGGACCGAACGACAACCATTTTTAGAGCTTAGTTCTTCTCATCAAGACGGCGAGTCTCTTCAAGGGCTTTGACGATAGTGACGCAGAAGTATCGAATTGTTCGCCATCCACTGGTCAAAACAGTAGCATCGTGTAAAGCAGATGAATGGAAGCATTGCGATTCGAAGTACACTGTTACACGGGGTTAGGCTATACTCCTCTAGGCTCGGTCCGTGCTAAGGCGAGGTAGACTAAAGCGGTAGTCCGTGAGGTAATGTACGGAATGATCAGGTGGAAAAGAGTTATCGTTGTAACCAAAGGATAAACAATACCAATTCT
>NW_026260623.1:0-766 GCF_024291825.1 Alternaria postmessia
CTGTTAGGTAAACCAAGTTTATCTTTAAGAACATCCTTAGTTATACTTTTTTGATCTAAATTAGTTAAAGTAAAACTTGCAGTATCAATTAAAGATTTTAATTCTTGTTCTGTAATTTTAATATTACAGTAAGCCAAAATTTCATTAATTTTTTCAGCAGTCACAATTCCACCACTATTAATTTGCTCCACAGCTATTACATGTGCATGTTTATTAGGACCAGATCTACCCAATATCTCTTTTCAACGATTATCCAATTTAGGTTTATCATTGTTTTCAGGAGAATCCTTTTTTTTAGAGTTATTGTCTTTTCCATTGTTATCCTCACCATAATTATTATTTTTTTCAGAGTTGTTTTTAAACATATATTTTGGTTTATTGCTACTAAAGTAACATTTATTAACTGTTAATTGAAAGCTTGTTGAATATCTTAAATATGTAAGAAATACATGGTTTAAGTTCATAGCCCCTAGTAAAGAACTTACACCAGAAAGGTGTAACCCAAAGATAGCTAAATCTACACTTGGACCACTATGACTTTGTATACCTGATAAAGGTGGATAACAATTGTGTTGGTAACCTCATTTTAAGGATTTAACTTTCTTACTGTAAATTAATACAATAAAACTATAAACCTGTAAAACTATCGTTACACGCAGTAAATCTCTTTACTGTTCGGACTATACCTTCATCTTAATGACTGTACTTATATGAAAAGCTATTTTATTTCTAATGTGTGCATGATGGTTTTTGCCCTGTTTTAGCG
>NW_026260624.1:0-766 GCF_024291825.1 Alternaria postmessia
CAGCAGGCTTCACGTCCGAGCGTTGTCGGTTTTCCGGCAATGAACTACATCAACCGCCGCGAGATGGGAAGCGAGACCAACGAGAAGCCGTTCAATGCACGTCAGACAGGCAAGACGATGGCTAAGTATGCCGGCTGGTGGTCGTCGATCATCCGTTACGTTTGGCGGACCCATGAGTTGGAGGTCATGAAAGCCCAGGAAACAGAGGCCGATGCGCAAGAGAATCGAGACGGTGAATCGAAGGGAGTCAGGGGACAGAGGCCGCCGTATCGCTTGACAGCAAGCCAAATCGTGTGGTTGTGGAAGATCAAGCAAGTCGCAGGCGAGGACGAGGAAGGAGCCGAAGACGGAAGCCGGCACCAACCAACCGAAGGCGGAGAGGAAGACGTAGAGAGCGAAGAGGATATAGACGAAGAGAAGGAAGGGCTGTTGGAGGATCATCTTTTGGGGCTTTTGTTATCGTTGTTGGACCATCATTTGAAAGACGACGAGTACAAGAGCGCGTTGGTCAGCGCCACAGCAGTAATGGGAGTAGACGGCGATCGTGGGTGGAAGGACCCGCTGGTGTACACGCCCATCATTTCCGCCGTCGTTACCGTTGCAAGGATGTTGGTGTTGTATACGGCGGTGAAGACGCGTCAAGACCGCGTGACCGAGATCATGGAGAAGGAGGGTTTCTCCGACCAGGACGCCGATGAGTTGGCCGTAAGCCATTTTGAACTGGTCAAGGAAAGCGCCAATCGTTTCATGACGTTGACCAGCTACG
>NW_026260625.1:0-766 GCF_024291825.1 Alternaria postmessia
ACCCTGCAGATGTTTGAGGATAAGGTACGGTGGTAGTAATCGTCTACCTTGTGTGCTTCCTCGAGTTGTTCGCGGTGGAAGTCACAGCCGATCTTGCATTGCGTCCATAGAAGTTTGTGGTGAGGATTTGTTGGTTCTGGATCATGGATGTGACATTCCTTTGCCAAGCATTCATCCGGCCATAGGTTCATGTGACAGCACCGATCTTGGTCCGTCCTACATGCCTCCTTGTCCTCCTTATGGAACGTGCAGTCGATTTTGCAGTCATACCAACATAGCTTTTCGTGTTCCTCGGTATCTTCTACTTCGGGAGCTTCTTGGTCCGAGACCTCAGTTTCCGTGTTATCGAAGTAGGGTTGTTGGCGCACGGCTTCGTGCCCCATTTCCTCAGCGTCTTTGCCGATGATCATGATTCGCCTCTGAATCGTGCAGTCGTTGGCGTAGTGTGTTTTCTCTCCGCATATCCAACACTGGTTGTTGGCTAGTCGTTTCCTTACGACTCGGCCCTTGATTCTCCAGTCTGTGGTCCTTGGTTCTACCGAGACCACGACCTTGGGTCGTGATACCATCACAAACCCTTCGTTGGTCGCTAAGCGTGCTTCCTCGTATAGGTCCATATCGCTTAGGTTGTCATCCGGCTCCATCTGAGTCGGGTATGGCGTGCCTTGTCTGATCATCCTGATCTTGATGGCCGCCTGCTTGACTTGTTCTTCCTTGCAGTCTCTGGCAAAGTGTCCAACTTTGCCACATCGGAGACATGCTTTGT
>NW_026260626.1:0-764 GCF_024291825.1 Alternaria postmessia
CACACTGCCGTGCCGCCCAAATCGGTCGTTGCAACGGCGCTCTTCTAGCTGCGTCCCTCGATACTGTATAGTAGCATTGCTGCACCCAATACAGCGTGTTCATCACCCATTGTACATAAGCATAGATAATATTCTGTCTTCTCATATCTCTTCACAAGCTTACACTGTTGTCACTAAAACGTCAACGATTGTATTTCTGTCTATTGTCGTGTTCTGCTGGTCGTGTGCAGGAGCTCTCGTCTCAGACGTCAGTACACTTACCCACCGGGCGATACCTGCTACAATGATACATCCTGTGGTCTCAACCACAAGATCACAATCTGATTCAAGCTATTTCACGTTTGACTATACTAACAGCGGCACGTTGTGTTTTGTCAGCCAAGTGGGGCGTGATGATGCCTGCTTGTAATATGACGCACTTAAACGGATGGCCTGGTGGCCGCAACATCAGCTCTACGAACTATCTTCCTAAGCGGGCTGACCAAGATATTCCTACGCTACTGTGAAGATCCGACTTCCTGTGACGCTGTTCTTAAGTACACTTCTGTGCGACAATTCGCCACACAGACTCTTCCATTCTCGAAGACAATCTTTTGCGAAGCTTCAACATTCCATGATATCCGATTTTTCTGAGATCGAAGATGACATCGTAATGGGTTAGCGGTAGACAGAACCGATTACACTGCCTTTAGCTAGAGATACGGACAGGCAACCGCGAACTTGAACTTACTCATTTGCGCTGACAAAATTCAGGAAAAGATTGC
>NW_026260627.1:0-755 GCF_024291825.1 Alternaria postmessia
GAGCACTGTTGGGAACCTAGTCACCAATAACGCCGCGCGATGGCTTTTGTGGAAACCCAACTACGATGCGACGAACAATAACAACACATGCACTCTCCTAGTTTTCCTGTCTACGATACACGCACCCGATCGTGCGACATAAAGGCACCGCCAACATATCGCTCTTAGCGTTTCCAGAAGTGTTTTGTACTAAGAATGGCGTATGGGCGCTAAAGTTGTTGCACCCGACAGTGCCCATGCAAGAAACGCGCCTATCCAGTAAAGGTGCACTCCAGCTCCCTTTGCGGTAACATATCTATAAGAATGGGGTTGTGGAGGCACATATGAATAGCCCTTGCAGGGAATCTCAATTCAACGCTCTGTAGGTTTTTACGACACCACTCTTGATACAACTGCGTAGCAGAGTGACGATGCGGCTAGAAAAGGCGGTTTTGTTAGAAGCTTTCTGCAGCGGCGTTGCAGAACGAGCACCGCTGCGGACATCCATATCATTACACCGCGTCTTCGTAGACCTTTCCGCGGGTTTCCAGATGCTTTCGCCGGCCACTTTGAAGCTCCTCCAGAGCTTTCGCGAAGCCTTCTCCCTACTACTTTCTACTTCACTCAATACTGGCATTTTGGCTTTTTTGTTTTCGATAACTCGTGTTCAATAACTTCCAAAGCTTCTACCTCTTCACAGATGGAATTCTCTGGCGCTCATATTGCTGCACTGTATTTCCACCCCGCGAAAATGTCCTGTACAGCTCGCGTATCTG
>NW_026260628.1:0-751 GCF_024291825.1 Alternaria postmessia
ACTTCCGCGACCAATCTCGGCATCCACATCAACGACAAAATATTTGCGCAGCCCTCCACTGTTAAAAAACGTCTGAACTTTAACTAAAGTGAATAGACTACTCTTGTCACCGATCCACGGAAGCTCGTGTGTTTTTTTACAGTGCTTCCGCATTTCGTCGCTGCTTACGGTAATGTAACTGCATGCTGTACACCTAAGACCATCTAACGGCGCCCCTAGCTCTTGTATTGCTTTCGCTGGCTGCCTGGGAAGTTGAATTGTGCTCGGCTCTGCTGTGGAAAATTGATTGAAATATTGAACAACCTCTTGTCGCTGTTGTACGGGCGTCTTGTGCTGTTCTTGTAGATGCCTGTTAAGATTCAAGACGCCTGTGCAGTGCTGCCTGCACACAAGCACTTTATATTGCCTAAGAAAGCAAAATACATCGTCGCAATTCTCCTTCGTAACGATCTTCGGCCAGTGCTGCACGTCTGTGGCGCGCGCGTTGCTGCTGTCGTGCTGCTCGATGGGCGCTCGACTGTTCCATGTGGGGTTCTCCATTGTCGCGCAACCCTAAGAACGCAACCCTAATAACAACAAACTCTAGCTGCACATAGTAAAACTCTAGTAGCGGGTTGTGCATGCGCTTTTGAGTTAACTTTGTATGACACAGTTTTTGATAACGATAAAAAAATGTCGTGGGGCAGCTGTGTTGGGGTACGCGGGGCATCCCTTAAATATTCGCCCGATTTGGTTTTCTACCCTAACGCTA
>NW_026260629.1:0-748 GCF_024291825.1 Alternaria postmessia
GTGGGCCGGCAATGCAGCGATCAGATCGCCTGCGCCATAGTAGGCGATGCGCTGCTTGATTATGCTGAGCGCCATGACTGTATGTCGTGCGCGAAACAATGACAATGCAGCAGAGAAGGCACGGGAAGCGCGGCGCTAAGGAGCTGACGAAGAGAGTCGATGCGTTGCTGATAGCAGTGCTGTTTTCATAGGCGCAGAGTGAAAGTTGCAGAGTGTTATGGCAATGATGAATGATGGAGAGTAAGATTGTCAACAGTCTTCGCGACTGAGCCGAACACCTGGATGCCTAGGCGACTTACAACCCCTGTGCGCGGGTCGAGCCACCCCACCAAGACCAGACGATCGAAAAGAAGAGGTTATTGAGCCACACACATTAGCTATTATCGCGACAAAATCTGGCGTACTGCTATATGGAAGCTTCTAGAGCGTTGACACTACTTGTATCTTGCAGGTGCCTTAGTTTGGCGCTGGCTTGCGCTGCGTTTGAGTGGGGAGACGCCGCCGGCGGACCAGCGTCAACCCGGCTTGATGCAGCAACACCACGACGACGCTTTGTCGCGTTCTTTGCTGCTTTGTGTGATGCTTTTCGCTTACGCTTGTTGACTGTATTGTGGGTTTTCTAGTAGTTGCAGCGTCGCGTTGCTGCTTTTCAAGAGCCTGTTCTGCAACTAGTTCCTCAGCGTGCTGTTGAGGCTCGCAACTACGCCTAATTTAGCTTGTTGTTAAGCCACCTTTGTAGCTCCCTGAA
>NW_026260630.1:0-746 GCF_024291825.1 Alternaria postmessia
TGCGTGTGGTGTGTTGCGTGTGGTGTGTTGCGTGTGGTGTGTTGCGTGTGGTGTGTTGCGTGTGGTGTGTGGCGTGCGGCGTGTCGCGTTACGCTGCTGCAAACATGGAGTTCTGGAGGGGCGCGCCACCGCGTTCAGCGCAAACCCGCCCAATAACAACTGCAGAAACTGCCGCCCGCTGCGCGCCCGTCCCGTCCAACCCGCCAGCACGCTCGGGTGAAGCAATATCGGCGGTTGTCTACTTTCTCCCCGACTACAAAGTTATTGTGTGTAAGTAGTATGTGACTGCAATACAGAATCCAGATGCAGATGCGCATCTGTGTCTACGAAAGCAGATTGCAGACAGCTACAGTACCATCTTTGTGCGACTACACATTGTTGAAGCCATGAGGCTGTTCGTAAGGAATAAGCGTGAGCGATTGCGTCCACCAGGCACTGGGGCGACATGATGTGTGCTCAGCGCATCACTCGATCGGCCCCTGGCGGCGCGTCTCGTCAGGTTTTCCGGTCTTTACTGGGAGCCGCCTGTAGGTGATGGTTACCGGCATCCTCACGCTGATCACGCCCATGGCTGTATTTTATCAACTTTATTACTGTGATGTGCAGATAGGGAAGGCACAAGGATAAGCAATACGGAATAACTCGCTCTCGCTTCGAAACGCAGTGTGCCCGCCCGTCAACAGGTACTGCAGGTACTGCAGTCATGCGGCGTAGCATCCTAATGATGACGATGACACTGACATGGT
>NW_026260631.1:0-745 GCF_024291825.1 Alternaria postmessia
GCCCCATTGCTCGTCGACACTCATCTCGACCAGGTCGCTCAGACTTGCAGCGTCGGCTTGACGTCCCTCATGGAAGCCGCCGATAAGCTGCCAATCCTGTAGTATCGCAGAAAGCTCTCTACGTGTGTGAATGCGGAAGGGTCCCTTCCGGAAGAGGCTCGCAATGTGGTAAGCATTACGTGCTTGCTCCGAATCAGCTTCCTGGCCACACGATCTGTACATCCGATCACTAGCTACTGTTCGATTCGTGCCGTCGAAATCACGCTCAAAGAGGCGGCGCCGCGCAAGACCCCGTTTCCGAAGGTGAGACGGCATGTATGCGCTGATCCTATCCTCCGCTGCATTCTGAACAAAGAGCCGCAGACGGTCCGATTTATCGAGTATATTCTGCACAAGCCCTTCGTATGCATCATCTTGAATGGTCATGGTCAGCCTCGTGTTCCAGGAAACCGCTTGCAGTGCTTGCTTGTGCTGCGGATAGTATTCTCGCTTTGGGCTTAGGTCTGCGATTGTTTCGAGAGTCGCGACCACTGCACCTCCCAACGGTTCCCATGGTTGGCATCGGCCCGACCGGAGCATGTGCAATGCTTCCTCGGTGCCAGTACGGCCAGTCAACAAATCTGGTATGACAAACGATGTATATGCATGGAATTGGGCTTTTGCATACAACAACCGCGGCTCGAGAGGACAGGACAATCGTCCAAGCACGTCATCGATCCCAAACTTTGCGAAGTCAGTGCCACCA
>NW_026260632.1:0-744 GCF_024291825.1 Alternaria postmessia
TTGCAGCCACTAGATCTCTCAGTTTTCTCAGTAGTGAAGAGATTCTACCGAAACCAGATCCAGGAACTATCGCATCTAGATGACGCCGCGCCTGTTAAAAAAGAACGCTTTATTACAGCCTACTATAACGCTAGAGAGGCTGCGATTACTGAGAGAGTAGTACGAGCTGGATGGGCTACTGCAGGCATCTGTCCATTGAACATTAAGCGGGTAGTCAACTCCTCACAGGTAGCTCAGAGGCCTGTTACGCCACCACGTCAGACTCAAGCTCAAACTGCTAAAAGCTATCTATCTACCCCCCGTGGACCTCGTGATCTTTTTATAGCTCAGCGAGAGCTGCACAGGAACGAGAGTGTTAGCCGCAAGACTCACCAGCTTATTCAAAAAGCAGGCAAAGCTATTGCAGTAGCAAATACTCGCGCAGCACAGCTAGAAGCAGAGAACAAAAGACTACATAGTCAACTTGAGGCTCTTAAGCCTCAGCAGTCACGAAAGAAAGTTCGTGTGAATTCAAATCAACGCTTTGCAGATATAGAGACAATTATGGTTGCCGTACAGGCGTCACAGCTTCTTAAGGCACAGCGCGATAATAATGCTAAGGAAAAGGCTGCAGAAGATATAGCAGTTGAGACAGCAGCTCAAACGCTTCAGTCTATGTGTACGGAGTGGCAATTATAGCTACGTTAAGAAAATAAACACGTGTTTTGTGTGGGAGTGCTGAGATTTGTGAGTGATCAACATCCC